>NC_140907.1:30193040-30343132 GCF_045865225.1 Trachurus japonicus
TGGTGGGCATAAGAAAATGTAAGACCTGTCTAAAATTATTTAAGACTTGAACACAATAATTCAACAAATTTAAGACATTTTAAGACCTAAAATTTAGATTTTCAAATTTTAGACTTTTTAAGACCCCGTGGATACCCTGTTATTTCATATAAAAGTTTAAGTGCATGCATATTTTATGATGCTGTGTATTTCAGGTGTAGGTTAATATACACACACCTCAGGAGGCCTGTCATTGATTGGTTAAAACAAGGTAATCAGTAGATGGGAATTAACGTCAGATTTAGTCACGGATCACCTTCAAACTCTCCTTGTCATGATATTTGAATTAATTATACATCAACACCAGCATCTATGAGCCTCCGTAGCGTAGCTCTGATCATCTCGCGGCTCTGCACCGCCGTTCTAAAAATAGCTTGTACCGACAATTAAAGGTAACGAACCTACTGCTATGACTATAGACCTTTTCAGAGAGTATAAACAAAGACAGGTGTGGCTCATTAGAAAACGCTCTGGTACACTAAATGGAATGGAGCCTTAATTAGTATCCTTGGTAACACCTGTATTTGTTTATACTCTCTGAAAAGGTCTATAGGGATTATGGCAATGGGCCAAAAATGTTGAACTATCCCTTTAAAGTTAAAAAGAAAACGTTGGTCTCAGACACATTGATGAAACAAAAACTGATGCTTTCACTCATCAGAAACCCGACCTGGGCCACCTCATGCCGGTTCCATCCAAACACCAGGTCCTGGAACGGCTCGACTCCCTCCTCCAAACGAAACCGGATCACATGCGTCAGGCCCTGAGCCAGTTTCTCCTGGACCTGATCGGCCCGAAGGTGACGGCACCTGTTGTCATACCTGCAGAGAAGGAATAACACAGCAAATACCATAAATCTGAGGCATGAATCCTGAAGTCTGGGTGTATGTCATCTTCAAATCTGCACTAATATGATACAAAAAAAGAAAATGTGTGGATTTATTCATGATATTTGTTCACCTTGGCGTCTGTCCGCTCCTCAGAGCCTCTTTTTTGAGCAGCTCCAGTCTCTGCTGGCTGCAGAAGCAGTGGTAGGCGTGACCGCTGTTGACCAGCTGCTGGGCCGCCTCGCGGTACAGGTCTAACCTCTGGGACTGAAGGTACGGACCCACTGGGCCGCCTCGCCGAGGACTCTCATCTGGAGGAATACCTGGCAGAGGTGAAAACGGTGGCATGAAATGAATCAACCTTTTAAGTTTTAACATTAAATATTTGCCAGATTTGAAAAGTGTTTGCAGTTTGAGAGGTGAATACCGTAGTTTGGTTTTAAAGGGATAGTTGTTTTCGAGGTAAATGCAGAGACTGCTTGCCGAAAAACTGCCCCCAACGGGAACGCGCATCAGCTGTTTTGCATGAATTTACCTCTAAAAACAAGTCATAACATTGTGTTATTATCTCATAGCCTGGTGAATGTGCAGGTCACAACTTGTCCACCAGAGCGTTTTGGAGTTGTTGGATTGTGTATTTGATGAGTTTGATGAGGGAAACCAAGAAATCCCATTAGCCTCCGTAGCGTAGCTCTGAGCAGCTCACGGTTCTGCTCCGCCGTTCTAAAAATAGCTTGCACCGACAATTAAAGGTAACAAACCTACTGCTATGACTATAGGCGTTATGGCAATGGGCCAATTTGCCAAAATGTTGAACTATCCCTTCAACAATAGCCCAGTCCCAGTGTTTCTTACCGGCCCACTCCAGCATGTCCTCTATAGACTCGGCTGCTCCCGGCACCAGTCTGCTCTGATCCGTGTCCTCCAGTCGCAGCACGAACGCCCCTCCATACTTCTTTGCAAAGATGTAGTTATAGAGGGCAGTTCGAAGGCCTCCGAGGTGCAAGAAGCCTGCAGCACAAAGAGACATCCTGTTAGAGCAGCAGACTGACACAAACTGTATGAAGAGATTTCCCAAGGAGATTGGTTCGCAGAGAAACATTTTAACATGAACTGAACATGGGTTGTTGTCTAACTTGTGATTGAAGGAAAAAAGGAGAGGTGTCTGCTCAATACAATTCATTAGTACAGCACCAAATCATAACACACATTATCTATTAATTACATTATTACAGGGTAAAGGGAAGATCATCATACTACATTACAGAGAGAAACCCATCAGTTCCCACAAAGAGCAAACACCTGGCTGCAGTAACTCTATTTTACAACAGAGCATTAAGTCGTTTTCAGTCTCTTTGTGCTCGTTCTGTGACTCCTGCATCTCTCTGTAATCAATCCGTGTCTTATATTGTATTCATTTCTGTCATTTAGTGTTTCTTTACAATCTATATGTGGTTCTACTTTGACTTTATTCTGACAGTAATAGAGGAGAGAGAGGTCAGTGAGGTCAGATGGAGCCTGGGTCTCCCTGTAGGTCAGTTAACTATGACGTCCAGTTTTTTCAGCTTTGTCAAAAACCTGTTCAGGATTCAAGGGTCCAAGATTCAAGAATCTTTATTATCCCCTAGGGGCAATTTGTTTCACAGCCAGCCCAGAAGTGAACAACAAACTTAAAACCAAACATGTATCCTATAACAAGACAACAAACACATCTAATCACTACAGGTCATTTAAAAATCTGATTGCTGCTGCAGGGACAAATGAATTAAGGAGCAAATGTATTGATTTGTAAATGTGTTGATCTCTAATAGAAAACCAGTGAAGTGATGAGGAATGTGCACATTAAAAAAAAAGCTCTCACTGGAACTCTATGCAAAATCATCTGAAACTTACCTCACTTTTACCAATAGGGCAATTTAAATCCATAATTACATCATATTTTACCTCTAACTGCTCCTGCTTTTAACTACACCTATGTAGGCCTATTCAAGTTTTGCTTATGTATGTTTGTTATGTCTGAATATTTATGTACCGGTATGTCTCAATTGTTTTGTCTTCTGTCTTTATATGTTCTGTGTTTTATCTCGGCTATATATTGTAAATGAGGTTGCTTCTCAATATATCTCCGAGTTTAAATAAAGGTTATGAATGAATGAATGAGTTCCGGGAGGACCGTAAGTTACTCACCTGTGGGACTGGGGGCAAACCGGACCCTCACCTGCCCCTCCTGCCCCACCTGCCCCTCCTGCCCCTGGGCCGAGGAGCAGCGTCTCCTGACGGCTGCGGCGGCGGCCGGCGGCAGCTTCCCCCGCCGGCTGCTCCGGAGCAGGAGACCCGGGAAACCTCCGGGAGTCGCCGCGGAGCTCCGGTAGCAGCGCGGACAGCACCGTAACCACGGTAACCACAGCGCCATGACGACGGTGACGTTACCGCAGGCGTTTAACGGTGGAGACACGCGCTTCAACGGTTATAACGTGTATATAACGTTACACCGGTAACGGAAGCGACGGCGACAAAGGCACCGTAGCCTCCGGAGCTCGTGGTGCAGCCGGTCACCGGGACAGAGACGCCGACAGCACCGTGGATCTAACCGCTGTGGCCATGAAGGTCTGTCCCTCACATGTGTAAATGTTTGGGTCATTCATGATTCGAGTCCACTGACTGAAGGAGTTTCTGCTTCTTCCTCTTTCAGATGAGACCGGAAGTAGAATTCAGCAGCGACAGAGCGCACACTGCCCCCAGGCGGAGAGAGTCGGTACTGCTACTGATTCAATCTTGGTACTGCATGGTTGGCTGGTTAAACCTTGACTACATTTAACCTCTTGAGCTGGCCTGGTTTAAACTTAATTTGCATACATTTACATAATGTAAATATAATAAGGTTATAAACGAAGAACTGTAAGGCCAAAATGCATTTATGAGATTTTACTTATCATAGTTTCTGAAAATGGACTGGTTGTGCATAGGACTATAACCCAAACCAAACTACATTAACTTATACATGTTTTTTCTTCTTTTTTTTCATAATTATTATTATTTTTCAGTCCTCCCCTGAATAAAAAAAAGTCATACTTCATAATACCAATACAATATTCTTCCATCAGAGCCTCTGCAGACCTGTTACAAACCCTGTGTGCAGAGGGAACCTGCAACTACACTCACAGTAAGGAAGTGGACACCTGAGGCTACTGAGGCTCTGAGGGACTGCTTTGAGTCTACAGACTGGAATGTTCTGCTACACTCGCAGACACCTAACAACACATCCACTGACATTGATGAGATGGCAGAGTGTGTCACTGACTATATAAACTTCTGCAGGGATGTGGTGTTGCCGGTCAGAACAGTTCGTTGCTTCACTAACAATAAACCGTGGATCACAAGTGACATCAAAAGCTTCCTAAATAAGAAGAAGGAGGCTTTTAAGATTGGTGACTCAGTCTTGATTAAGACAGCACAGCAGGAACTGAAAGTGAGACTAAGGCAAGCAAAGAGAGACTACAAGAAAAAGCTGGAGAGCAAACTACAAAATAATAACATCAGGGAGGTCTGGAGAGGAATGAGGACCATCACTGGATACAAGGAGAGAAATAGGCAGCCTGAGGGAGATGTTGACCTGGCAAATGAGTTTAACCAGTTTTACAACAGGTTTAACATAGCCTCTTCTCCCTCACCATCACCACTTGGCGGTCCTGCTCCATCTGGCGGTCCTGTTTCCGGCGGTCCTGCTCTACCTGGCGGTCCTGCTCCATCCGGCGGTCCTGCTTCCGGCGGTCCTGCTCCTCCTGGCGGTCCTGCTCCATCAGGCGGTCCTGCTTCCGGCGGTCCTGCTCCTCCTGGCGGTCCTGCTTCCAGCAGTCCTGCTCCTCCTGGCGGTCCTGCTTCCGGCGGTCCTGCTCCTCCTGGCGGTCCTGCTCTACCTGGTGGTTCTGCTCCTCCTGGCGGTCCTGCTCCTCCTGGCGGTCCTGCTCTACCTGGCGGTACTGCTCCTCCTGGCGGTCCTGCTCTACCTGGCGGTCCTGCTCTACCTGGCGGTCCTGCTCTACCTGGCGGTCCTGCTCCTCCTGGCGGTCCTGCTTCCGGCGGTCCTGCTCCTCCTGGCGGTCCTGCTCCATCCGGCGGTCCTGCTCCTCCTGGCGGTCCTGCTCCATCCGGTGGTCCTGCTCCAGTCGGCGGTCCTGCTCCTCCTGGCGGTCCTGCTCCATCCGGTGGTCCTGCTCCAGTCGGCGGTCCTGCTCCTCCTGGCGGTCCTGTTTCCAGCGGTCCTGCTTCCAGCGGTCCTGCTCCATCCGGTGGTCCTTCTCCAGCCGGCGGTCCTGCTCCTCCTGGAGGTCCTGCTCCATCCGGTGGTCCTGCTCCAGTCGGGGGTCCTGCTCCTCCTGGCGGTCCTGTTTCCGGCGGTCCTGCTTCCAGCGGTCCTGCTCCATCCGGTGGTCCTGCTCCAGTCGGCGGTCCTGCTCCTCCTGGCGGTCCTGTTTCCGGCGGTCCTGCTCCATCCGGTGGTCCTTCTCCAGCCGGCGGTCCTGCTCTACCTGGCGGTCCTGCTTCCGGTGGTCCTGCTCCTCCTGGCGGTCCTGCTCCATCCGGTGGTCCTGCTCCAGCCAGCGGTCCTGCTCCACCTGGCAGTCCTGCTTCCGGCGGTCCTGCTTCCGGCGGTCCTGCTCCTCCTGTCGGTCCTGCTCCATCCGGCGGTCCTGCTTCCGGTGGTCCTGCTCCTCCTGGCGGTCCTGCTCCACCTGGCGGTCCTGCTCCATATGGCGGTGACACTCTACTCTCCCTGGAGGAAGTGTCGGCAGAACTGAGGAGACTGCGTCCTGGCAAGTCGGCTGGCCCTGATGGTGTTTCAGCTAGACTCCTTAAGGACTGTGCTGCCCAGCTGGCTGTGCCTCTCCGTACCATCTTCAACCTGAGCCTGCAGTCATGTAGGATCCCTCTTCTCTGGAAGACCTCGTGCCTGGTGCCGGTTCCCAAAGTGGCGAGGCCAGCAGGAATCAGTGACTACAGACCAGTAGCCCTGACTTCTCATATTATGAAGACTCTGGAGAGACTATTACTTCGCCACCTTCGACCTCAAGTACAGCATTCTGTGGACCCCTTGCAGTTTGCATACCGGGAGAACATTGGGGTGGACGATGCAATCATCTACATGTTGCATCGGATTTACTCTTACCTGGATGAACCTGGGCGATATGTGAGACTGCTGTTTCTAGACTTTTCCAGTGCCTTTGACACAATTCAACCTAGTATTCTGAGAGGAAAGCTGGAGAAGATGGGTGTAGATCCAACCATCATCTTGTGGGTCTATAACTATCTTACAGAGCGGCCACAGTATGTGAGGCTGGGGAATTGCATGTCAGACACAGTGGTGAGCAGTGTAGGAGTACCACAAGGTACTGTGCTCTCACCTTACCTCTTCACACTTTTCACTGCAGATTTCACATCCACATCTGAATCTTGCCATGTTCAGAAGTACTCTGACGACACGGCCATAGTGGCATGTGTGAAGAAGGGACAGGAAGATGAATACAGGGACCTGGTGGGGGTGTTCACAGTCTGGTGCAACAAGAACAACTTGTTGCTTAATACATCAAAGACCAAAGAAATGATTATTGACTTTGGCAGGTCCAAGAGATCCTTACGGCCTGTGACTGTGGATGGGGTGGACATTGAGAGGGTTCAGTCATACAAGTACCTTGGAGTACACCTTGATGACAGGCTGGACTGGTCCGTACACACAAATGATGTGTACAAAAAGACACAAAGCAGGCTCTTCTTTTTAAGAAGACTCAGGTCTTTTGATGTATGTAATGTAATGCTGCGTATGTTTTATCAGTCTGTCATTGCAAGTGTTACATTCTTTGCTATTGTCTGCTGGGGTAACAACATCAAGGTCAGGGACAGGAACAGACTAGACAGGCTCATCAAAAAATGTAGCTGTGTGATGGGGGAGGGAGCGGAGCTGGTAGAGGCTGTGGTTAAGTGGAGGATGGGGTGTAAGTTAAAGACCATCCTGGGTGACCCCCAACACCCTCTACACAAAACCCTCTCAGGTCAGAGGAGCAGCCGAAGCAAAAGGCTCATCTCCCTGACCTGCAGAACAGAAAGATTTAAGAGATCATTTGTTCCTGCTGCAATCGTTTTATATAACACTTGTTAAAATGTATTTTTGTGTTCATCTTTTTTGTCATTGTTGTGTGAGCTACGGGACTAACGTGAATTTCCCTGCTAGGGATGAATAAAGTATTCTCTATTCTATTCTCTATTCTATGACAACTGTAATAGTTCATCTTAATAAGGCTTTATGGTGCAAATCTTTAACTCTGTAATGGCTTTTAATCAAAAGTCTATCTTACAAATATCTCAAATGAGAAAAGAAAAAGTTACATAGCTGTATGTTCCAGTTTGGGGTTATTTTTTATGTGCTTTTCCTGTATACTTTCAGCCAATGACCCTTTAACAGTTTCTGTATCCTGGGGGATACAGACATTTGGCAGGCTGTGGGTGGGAGGGGCATTAAGTATCTGAACTTAATATCATGAGAAAGTCTTAAGGGGGGATGGGTCAAGTACCCAGGTCATGTGACTTTATGGCAGCATTCAAAACTAAATTGATACTTTTATGTCAAACTCTAAAATGGCCAACTACGTGGACAGAGACACTAGGCATAAGTAAAGTGTTTTGGTTTTTCTTGTTAATTACATTATGGGGGGATTTGTTTTTGAAATTATTGCTCTTTAAGGATAATTTTATGTATTCTTGTAAAAAAAATAATGAATACCATTAACACAACTTTGATAAACAGGCATTGAATGTCTGTATCCTGGGGGATACGTTGTCCAGACAGGGGTATTTAAACTGGCATAATCACTCTCAGATATACTTATGTTTGGAAGCCTAAACTCTACAGATAATCAATAATATAAAGGTGTTAAAGGTTGAAAATGGAATATTACTAGAATACCACCATCTATTGATCAAGACAGGCAACAAATAATTAGAAAAGGGAGCGAACGACAGTAAAAGAGGGAGGATGTTCAGGTCATGATTAGAGTAGTATAGTGAATTTTTATGTAAAAGATCCAGTGATAGATACAGCATCTGTCTGCAACAAAACATGATGTGTTGTTGGGCGGTGTTTAGCTCAGTGTTGAGGCTATAGTCCTAATTGCAGGCGACCCTGGTTTGAATCCCGCACCAAGTGGTCTTATCCTCCACACATACACTTGCACACACACAGAGCCACAGAGAGTGGCTAATTAATTGCTTATAATATGTTTTAAAAGTTCATAAATGAAATATTTGATAAATTGGTAAATGGCAAATTTATACCCTAAACGGGCAATGTATCTTGGGAGATACAAACTCTAAAATGAAAAATAAAGGTCATATTTTGAAAAAAATCATAAAATTGTGTTATTCTACCCTAGAAACATTAGAAAATAACATTTTTTTATTTTTCCAAAATTTTTATATATGCTTGCCCATTTAAGGGTTATAAAGCTATCACAGAAAACCATTCAGTCACCACATTAAATATCATCTAGGATACATGTTTTTTAAAACTGGAGAGGACGATTTTTAAGAGAGGTACACCAGCGAGGACACGATGGCAAGAGAGCAATGGTTCTGTTTTTATAGGTTATAGGTTGTAGACAGGAGCTGAAGGAGAAACCTAAAGGAGAAAAGTCACGACTGAAGCTCATTAGGTGAATACGAGATGTGGGCGATGATTTAAGAACATTAGGTTGGAAACTGTTGGACCACAACTCAGGGTAACACCTGCATGTGATGAAGATGTCCACTCATCTACAGGCAGCCATAACAACAATCTGTCAGACTCAGGGTGAGGAAAACAGAACAATATGACCGAGTGACGAAAGGTGGCAGGAGACACCACTTTACGTTGAGTCATAGCAGAGGCAGCCGAGGGAAATGTCATATGAGGCAGAGCTGAAGAGGCCCAGAGGAAAACAATGCAAAAACACTGATGCTGCCAAGTCACATGAGTTATCTTTGCGACAAAAGTATTTCACTAACACAAAGATAATTAAAGCTGTATCTCCACCTTATGTCACGTGTTTTGAGATAAAATACCTAATAGATTCCTAAAAACAATGTTCATTTAAAAAAGAAAATTAAATTCTTTTTTTATATATATTTATATATTTTGGCGTAGAGTTAATTTATAGTCCCTTAAATACATTTCATTTAAGTTAAAGACAGACAGGAAAGTCAGAGAGAGGGGAAATAGCATGACGTAAAGGACCGGGGTCAGGCTCAGGGCCGCTGGAATTAGGATTAAGTCAATGTAGTAACACTGTTTTATTTTTAATCTGTAAAAAACAGTTTATTACTATTGGAGTATTAACTCCTCAATACTGTGTATGTGTGGTAGAGATAAGACATAGAGAGACTATTTGCTAATTTTGTTAAAAAAGTGAATCCTTTCCTGATAGCAATTAATTCAGATTATAGATACACACAGAAAGGATTACCATTGTTTAATATCCTTTCAAATACAACATTTCTGCCATGAACATTTAAAACAATTATATTAAGCTACATCTTTAAAAAAAATAATAAGATGGCCATTGAAACACTGTGACGCTAAATGACCTCTGACCCAGCATCTGTGGTGGCTGTAAACATCCAACGTCCTCAATAAACTCTCTAATCATCAGAGGGAAATCTCCCCTCGGACCAAAGCACCGAACCTGGGGGAGACAGAGCCTTTTCCTTCGCCGCCCCCCCAATGTCTTTAACTCACTCCCCTAATTCATCAAAGACTGTACAGACCTCCAAACCTTCAAATATCTCTTAAAAACCCACCAACTGGCTTTTAATGTGTAATTAAGTCTGTCTAATCATTTTATTTCTTTTTGGCATTGATCTAATTGTGCACATGAGAGCTTGTAAAAGCACATTACAAATGAAATTTATTATATTATTATTAATACCACTTCTGATTCATCAGGTTGTTAAACTTTTACCTTTACCTTTAATTCATTCAATATTTTTGTAACCCATGGCCTATATACAGTATTTTTATATTTTTGGCTGCAGCTTTGTTCACCACAACAATCGGTCAACTTTATGCCGAATGACTAACTAATACTGAATTCAGTTTGTTTGAAGATTATTATCAAACCAGTTTAACCTGATGTGTGTGTGCATGCCAAGGTTTGTGTTTGTGTATGCTTGAGAGTGTGCGCCCGCAGTTTTGTGAATAGTTTATCATGAGCTATGTTCAGTCTGTGTCATTGATGTGCACAGTCCACTTTTAGATTTTAACGTCATGATATACCAACTTTTAAACCTTTTGCAGTTCAGCAGTTTAAAGTCGGTTGTTATTTGCATATCTAGACATTATTACTGGGCTGGATGCAATGTAACAACCACAGAACAAGAGAAAGTTTTGTTCTAAAAATAAATCTTTATTCTCTAAGATGATCTCTCACATTTTAAGTCGAAATAACTGCATTATTAACAAAAAATAAAAGCTTATATTAAAAGAGAAATTAATACTAGGGAGGTGAAACCTGCTGAAGATGTATCAGGTGTAACTTTATTCTCTTTGTCTTTTATTCTGGCTTCCTTTCACATGGGCGTTCATGGACACAAAAGCTGAACACTCAGGTAATCTACACAATAAAGTAGCCCACTCAAATGTTGCTGTGTAGTGCAGGTACATGCCTGAAGCTCCAGCAGCAGGAGAAGGAGGAGGAGAAGGAGGAGAAGAGGAGCACACTACGTCCTGCCCCCTTGCTCTGCAGGGAGGAATCCGCCATCATTACATGAGCAGTCGTGACAAGACAACACGCCCCAGCAGTGCACCTGTGTCTCAGGTGTCAGGAGAGAGGAGATACTGTCTAACCACTGCGCCTAAAGGACTCTAGCCACGAGCGAGATTTGGTAAGAGATTCACTTTTAATGTGTCATGTGCCTTCTTATTCTGTCTCTGCAGCCTGAAGGATCGCTGTTAACTTGTTTGTACATGTTGTAACTGTGGCTGGATTTACTCAAATCCACTGTCTGACTGGTGTGGATTCATATTTAAGAGCAAACAGAGAACAAAAGAGCTGTGGCAGTGTGTTCATTATGTGTGTATGTATAGGCAGTATATATATATAGCCTACAGACAAGTTTAAGGATCAGTGAAGTTATCACTCAATGTACCATAATCTGACCTGCTTTGTAATTGCTCTTGTTTAATGAGTGTGCAGCTCCGGCATCAACGTGCCGACTTGGGGATTTCAACATATGGGAATAAGTTCTGCCTCATTAAAGTCGGTCGGTGTTTAAAACCCAGAAGGAGATCCTCTCTCCATATGATATGATATAGATATCGTGCTCTAAATAATCTTTAGAAGAATGAATGATAAAGGTACAGTATTAGAGATTGTTCATGTGACAAAATCACTGTCACTTTCACTGAAGTATCCAGATCCTTAATTTAATTCAGGTAATTAAAAAAAAGGTTAATTATAATGTTTTTATTCAGGGAAAAAGTGCAAAAGGAGGAGCAAAAAAGTATGAAAAATATGAAGGTAAAAAAATATGGAGATAAAATCATATAATCCTATATAGTGCGTTCTTCTGAGCACTTAAACAACAGCAGATAGACTGGTTGTATGTTTTGTAAAATTTGTAAAATCCTTTCATATGATCTGTCTGTTAAGTCATTAATCAAATGGAAATTCTCATTTTTATTTTGTCTAAACTCCTGCAGTCCCAGTTTATATAATAAATAGAATGAAAACACACAAAGAGGAAAGGAAATGTGTATTTACTTTGTACATGAGTGTAGATGTGATGTCATTTGACCAGCCTTGAATGGACAAACATTTTCAAGTGTCATTTCATGCTACGTCCATTGAGCAGCAACTTTGGTCACAGATAATTAGTCAAAAACGAAACTCTAAATAGTGTTTGTCTTCTTTCCCCCTGCCAGAGTTATGAAAGGGTGCTGAGAACGAATGAACCTGAACAAACACTTAAACTTTAACCACATATTTATTTTAATACAAGAGTTCAGAGAGTGTTGCGACATACAGTACATAATATAGATTCAACTGGGCGAAAGTGTGGAGAGGAAATTCATCAACAGGAGCATGTTTTTGTGTGTGGCTGTGAGTGAGACTAAAATATCTTTACAATGTTACAATATTTGTTGGACGAGAACCTTATTTCTTACCTTATAATAACATGCGACAAAAAACAGATTAACTTCTTAACATACGTCACAACTTTTCTCACAGGGCCTCTTAAAAGTGAGATGCTACAAAGTGCGTACACATTGGATATATAATTTAAGAGACTCTCACGGGCATTATGGGGACCCACCTACTGTTTATTGGTTAATATAGTGATTTCTCTTCTTCCTAATGGCTTTAAACTGATCACTTCTTTTAGCATTTTTGGCCTTAAAGACCGTAAAAAGGCCAAAACTGTGGAAAAATACCCATCTGATTGGTCATAAATTACAGCAACTGATAACGCTGTACGTGCAGAACAATACAGTCTGACATGATGGTATCAAGATGGATTAGAAAGGAATCTTCCTCAGGTTTTGGTTGGGTTTGGACTTGTAGATCTAGTTCAAGTTAGGGTTGGTTAGAAAGACTTGGAAGTCTAGCTATAAAAAAAACCAAACAAATGTATATGTATGAGGAAAAAAAGCAATGTAAGGAATAAAGGAAAACAACAGGTGCATTAGTCGTTATCATTTGACGTCATTTGTGTCTCACATGAGATTGTTTCTGAGATATTTATGTTTTTCACTTTTTACCCTCCCGCCTCAATAGGTCTTAATGACAGATCAATACAAAATCTGTGAACTAATTCTTATTGCGATGAGAGGTACATGTTCTCAAGTGACCTTTCATAAGATTATTTTTTTTTCCAACCACAGTCTACAGATATGTGTTTGTTGTCTTTGTGCCAATTGTTCGTGGGTTTAAGGTGTAGAGTTTCAGCATTCTTCCCTCTGAAACATCTATTGTCTCATCACTTTTGTACCGCTATGTTAAAGGTCACTCTGTGCCACTGACTGTGAGCCAGCTAACAGCCACTCCCTGATTTTATCCTCTGCCTACTGAAAAAACAGGCTCCGTCGAGCTTTTGATGTACGTACAAAGTGCACAGTGCTTGGCAATGACTATAATAATGCACTACAATGTGTGAAATGTTGCTCTAAATATTAAACATATTAAACTTTATCGTGGCCTAATGTTCTGCCTCTAATGTTTACATAACATAACATACTGTATTTCATATCACATACTGTATTCTGTTTCTGTCCTGTGAAGATGATTTTGGATAATGTCTTTGATTTATTTTTTACCTTCAGATTAAACAACCATGCACTGTGATTTAATTTCTTTAAAAGCTGATTCACTTACACCTATAGTCTACACAGTATAGCGCTTGTTGGTGGTTTCGTGACTGACTGTGTCACCTGCTTCCTCCCCCATGCAGTGATTTTCACCACAAAGCCCTCACGTCCCATGAGACTCGTCACATCATGACATCGCGCTACCTATTCCTACTCGTTTACCTTCTAGGGAGCTGCCTGGGTAAGATCAGATGTCACTCTGTCTTTTCTCTAATAGTGGTATCAATATACAGTCAGAAAGGACCAATCAAAGTCGCCAATGAATTGTTCCCACAGAGCATAGTCTGTGTAGCTACAGTAATATCTGACATAGAGCTCCATATAGTGTTATATAAGGGCAGATTTCTCTGTCTTCTTTGATTGTAACGCAGATCGAGGTTCTATATTGATACTAAACCCATTTTGATACTGAAATGGGTGACATTTTCTATCGTGTTTTATGAGTCGTTACCTAACTCTGCCCCTAACACGTTGAAAACAGCTACTCTACATAGATATTCTTGTTTGAACCATAGTTTCCTATGAACCTCAGTGACCAGCTGTTGTAAGACATAACTTTAAAAGGTGAAACAAGCCTGTATGTGTGTATGAGCCAATGTTTACATCTACATCCATCAGTATGAATATGTTTTGGATACACGCAGGGTAGGGAAGCCAGAAAGTAGTGAGACAGGAACTATAAGTTTAACTCTTATGACTGGATTCGAGGACAATAGCAAAACAACTTAATAACAGCTGTATTGTGTACAGTATGAAGATGGTGTTGACAAAAAAAAACCTCACCCAAATCAACAATGTGTGTGTGTCTGACTTCTCTGGATCCTACTGATTTCTGGTCACGTTTTTTACATTGAAAGAATTAACAATGATCATTTCACCATATAACATCTAATGACAGAAATGTCCTAATTAGTGTATGGTCAAATTAATACATCTAGTCTAAGAATGATGTTTTTCTTCTTTCTAACAGGGGCATCAAGTGCACAAAGGTAAGTCTGAAAGTTGAGATATAGCTAACGCCATAAGTGCATATGGTTTTACCAAGACTATGCCTTGTTGTAATATGAATGTATTTGTATGAATGATGACATCTTTTGTCTTCAAATGCTTGTGCTGTTGCCTCATTGGAAATATTCAGGAATGAAACCTGCATGACAAGCGGAACATGTGGTCAGGTGAGTGAAGCTTTCACACACTTAAATTTTCCAAAGTATTTTTTCACGATTGCAACATTGCGACATTGTTATTGTTGCTGATTTGTTTCCGTCATTCAATCTAGTAATTTTCACTGTCACTACTTCAATATTAATTGTTATTTCAAAGCAGAATATCTGACGTTTTAATGTATCGGTCATGGGGAAATGATAACAAGCATTAAACTGAGTCAGTGTCTTAACCAACCTGACTAGTTAGAAAGCTGATCATATCTCACATGGCACCACAATGATCGGTATGTCAGTCTTAATGCTTGATAAAATACAGTGACAACAATGATACCAAATATGAAGAAACCTAATCAATCTAATCAGAGTTTATCGAATCATCTAGTACTTCACAGTGTGACCTGAATCACTAAAGATTAGACCTGTCTGCAGTAAATACCATTGTAGGGACACATGTCACGTTGACAATTTGTAAGATTAGCGTGATGATCCTCCTTCCTTGTTGCAGTTTTTCTGCCTAATGCCGCTCCAGCTCGTCTGTTAAGTTAAGTTTTCAGTCCGACCGACCGTGTCTATTATTAGTGTTTGTTTTCAAATCCACATCTGGTATGTGGACTTACAAAGTCACTTAGAAACCAGACACTGGTTGAAATATTCTGTAGACGTCTTTCTCTCAAGACTGAAAGGACATTGAGTACGGCGTGTCAGTGAAGTGAAGTGAAGTGGCGTGTTACAGTCCTTACAGTAGCCTATCGTGTAGCTAGGGGTGTAAAAGTATGAAGAAATGTTTCGTACACTCAAGAAAATTGCACGTACAGAAACGTGAATGGGCTCTTACTCAATACTCAATTACCCATTCAGCTAATATCAAAGCTAATATCAAAATGAAGAAGTGTAGGCAAATTGCCCCATTGGTTGGGTTTAGGCAATGAAGAAAGGAGTTGGTTAAGTTTAGTAAAAAAGAGGCTAGACAGGCCAGATAGATAGAGTCCAAGAGAGAGTCCATCGACCAGCAACAGCTAAAAACGGGGAACATAGGACACATTTTCAAAAAGAGGGTCCTATATTCCCCGATAGGGAAACATAGGACCTGGGGATGTACGCTCCCGTAACTTGCAAGTTATAAACAACTGTAATTTAAGTCTTAAATTAGAAATTGGCTTAATTTCAAATTAGTCAGTTAGTTAGAAACTAACATTAGATAGCTAAACTTAGGGCCTAAATTGGAAACTAGTTAACAAGTTAGCTAAATGCTAGCTCAAGGCTTAACTTTGACACTGGCTAACATTAGCATTCAGACAGTCCATTTTATAATGTAGGAAAGTGAAGTGAATCAGCTGATAGCTTTGTAGCTACTACCACATTTAAACTGATTGTCAGCTCAGTGGTGTGACCTTTGGTGCAGTGTCTGTTTGTAAAAGCAAATCTAAACTAGAATTTATTGTTTGCTTTCCCTTGGGAAAATATTTACATATTTACTCAAACTCTCCATTTGTCATTCCTTCCAAGATGCCGGATTCAACCTCACATTTCCTCCAGTGTGTGGGGTTACCATCGACAGACACAGGGAGAGATCACGTGCGGAGACTGAAAAGCATGCTTGAGGCAACAATGGATGTCTACACCTTCATGGTACGGCTCAACGTTAAAAACTCATGCGCAGGAATTCGCTGGGTTGACATGTGAGGAGGAACATTCCCATTAACGCCACCCAGCAGTTTGTGTTGTAATACCCTACACTGTCTATTTTTTCCCTCATGAATGAAAACAATCAATTTCCATACTGTCACATAGCCTATAATTAGTGTAGTAGGCCTACAGTACCTACAGTATAACGGCTGGGAAGCAGAGGAGTGCTTCCAATACACTGAGCACATACCTACAGTACACATACCTGTTACAGTGAATGAAATATTTGTGTTCCCTGTAGGCCTACAGAGGAGGAAATGGAAAAAATAAACAGCTATAAGAGGAGAGAGTTACACATAGAGAGATGGCAACAGTCATCAAAGAAGGCCTTGAACTTACCGCTACATCCATTTTTTTTTTTGTTTGAATTTATATTGAAATTTGTTTATTTGGATAAAACCCCTTGATATGTATCATCTCGTTTTCGAGGGGGTCCAAACATATAGACAAACATAGATTCAACAGACAAACATGTTCTCAACAATATAGAAAAACAAACAGACAAATAAACAAACAAAACAAACAAACCAAAAGACAAAAACAATAGTACAAACAAGGACAAACCACAGTTATTGTAACTACATTGGGACAAAACAAAACAACCATAGTAGGGCCACAAAGGTCAACACTGGGACTAAAATGATAGTATATAATGATAAGTAACAGATCAACAAATCAGAAATGCGTCTTCAGTGAAAACAGTAACAGGTCACCATGAGATGAGAAGACAGAGCATGCTTGAAAATACCAAGAGAGGAACTGGATCTGAAGGTTGTTCCAATCTGCAGGTGCTTTAAACATAAAAGCTCTTCTACCAAATGATTTAATGACATTGGGAACAGAAAAAAAGGGCTGCGATGAATGTCTGATATGATAACTTGTTGTATATGGTATAAGATACTGCTGTAGATAGGATGGGTAATTAAAATAAATAAAATTTGAATAGGTTATCCAGCCATATATAAGGTTTTCACTTGGTTGTGCCTTTCTTTTTTTTCATTCCTCCATCTTCACCACCACAGAGGTCCAGCATGACAGGAGTGCCATTTCTCAGCCTGCAGGGGGAACTGGAGTTCAACCCCGACGCAGACGCCCTCCAGAACGAAGCCCTGGTCCAGATGTGGCTGGAGGTCAAGATAAGACCGCTGCTCAAATCCATCACCAGACACTTCCTGTCCTGCCTCAGCACCAAGAACTTCAGCTGCGCCACCTACCAGACCGTGTACGTAGCCTACTACGTCCTATTTCTATCTCTATCTGTCCGTGTTTTGTTTTTTTACAGCATCTTCTCACCATCCTTTCCTTTCTAACAGGGTGAGGGACCTCAGTCTGTTTTACTCTGAGATGAATCCAATGAGACAACAGTGGATCTACACGTTCTTCATGTACCCCTTCCTGTCTCGAGACGGACTATACGGTAATAGTTTTTATGCTAACAAGTCTGACATTGAATGAACTGTAGGTTGTTGACAGAAAGCTTAGTGATAGACTGTGAATTTGGTATGAATGAATATAATGGTTGCTGTAGCTACGCGCTTTGGGTATTGGGTAACATTAGAAAAGCGCTATATAAATGTAATCCATTATCATTATTATTATTATTATTAGACTAAAGACTAGAGATATTTGTGTTCTCTTAATCATGCACAATGCTTGTGACATGTTTTAATTGATTCTTCTTCTAAAGTGATAGATTGGTGATAGATTGGTTAGAAACTCTTTGTGTTTCCAGGCTGTGTGATCCCGGGGGAGAACAGCGAGGAGTGGCTGATGAAGAATTTCGGTGCCTTCAGAGCCATGGCCCGAATGAAGGACTTCTCAACGCTCAACATGGTCTTCAGCGGAGTGAGTTAACTTGAGTTCTCCTCATTTATATGTAAGATTTACAACCTCACAGAAACAGAACCGGAGGAGTTTGACTGTGAATTGCTCTCCAGAGATCCTTCAAAGAGCTGTTCATGTCATAATAACTATTGAGAATTGATCCTATAATTGCTTTTTACCCTCAATTTCCTCAGCTCTACCTCTCCATCATCATCCTTGCTCTTATTCTTGGTCTCTTGTTTGTTTCTCCACCACAGTTGGAGGTTCTTCACCTGCTGTCTCCAGCACAGACGGCCGAGCTGCTGATGATGCCGGAGGTGGCGGGTTTGGACAACGGCACCTTGTCCCTGGTCTTCCACAATCTGTTGACAGGGAACCCCAACCCCCCTCCAATCAGCCCTAATATGACCCACAACTGGTCGACGCCTGCAGCCCTGACTCTCTATCCCCGTCCGCCCCCTCAGAATGACTTCAGAGAGGTATTATTATTATGTAGCATGCATGGACTTACAGATACTAGCAAGTCTTTAATGCTATGAAGAGCTATAAAAGATGTTATTTCACTTCACTCGCAGGTCGTAAATGGGTTCATGACGGCTTTCAGACCAATCGGGAGCTTCGTTCATAACTTTGTGTCCTTCACAAGTGAGGTAAAAGCGCCCACGCACACTATACAGCTCTGGAAAAAATTAAGAGACCACTCCCAAAATTATGAGTTTCTCTGGTTTTACTATTTATAGGTATGTGTTTGAGTAAATTTAGATTCAATTTTTTTGTTTTGTTCTATCAACTACCGACAACATTTCTCCCAAAACTGAAATAAAAATATAATCGTTTAGAGCTTTTATTGGGTGAAAATGACTAAACTTGTCTAAATAACAAAACATATCAAGTCTTTTCAGACCTTAAATAATAATAATGCAAAGAAAACATGTTCATATTTATTCCTAAAAAACACAGCAAGAACATTTTAACTCCGGAAGAGTTTATAAATCAGTTTTTGGGGGATAATGTCAATGTTTAATCCCAGCAGTGGTTTTTATAATCTTCCTTTAAAACCAGATGTGGTTCAGGTGATGACCTCATCAGTGTCTCATTAAGTAGAATGAGTTGTGTTTGTGTTGGTATTTAAAAAAGAAAAGAAAAGAATGACTGTCATACATGTAGAGATGCTTTTAAGAAACATTTGTGAAAGTGGTTTCTTGTATGTACCGTGTTTATACCATATACACTGTACTGACAAGCAGATGTGTACAGTATAAAGTACAAAAACTTGTGCTGTGTTTCTGCAGAGAGACGTGTCCGAAATAAGAAGTGCTACTCTGACCCAGTTCCTGCTCAACTGGACTCTGTCTGAGCTGGCAGACATGTACCGGCCACAAAACACATCCGTCCCTCCAGGGATTAACACAACAAAAACAGAGTTTGACGTGACCAACGTGGAGGACTGGTACCTGCATGTCGTGATGCCGTTGTTACGCAGGTTCTTGCCCAACGATCAGAACCTAATGGACCAGAACATCAAGCTCGCCTTCCACGAACTGTTGTAAGTTTAGCTACAGTAAACTATTTGATTTGCTTTTTCTTTTGTTTTTTCTCCATACCACACATTCCTTCATTTGGTGTGTCTAGTGCATGAAGTGACCTTGTAAAAAAAAAAAAACTGTTAAATAAGAGAAACCCTGAAAGACAAAGTGGTTTGGGCAGATTCCACAAAACACAGATTCACTGAGCTGTGAGTGTCTGGTTCACTTTCTGGCTGGCTGCATCCGCCCTTATCTTCCGTTTTCTTCTTTCATGTTGAATAAAAGCATAACATACCCCAAAATGTAAAACACAGTGTGGTAAAAATAAATAAATAAATAAATAAAACCCCAAACAAACATAAAATACACAAAAGAACTAAAAACAAAACAGAAACTCAGACACATCCAGTGTATTCTAACACAAATTTACTTATAGCTACTGTGTATTTTTCTGGAGTTGGTGGAAAAGTGAATATTTGATTGACCGGTCGACCAGAAACGCAACACCAAATGTTTCTGTTGGGTGTGCCAATTGGTTATTACAGTAGCTTTGTTGTTTGCAGCAACAGCTAGTAGAAAATAACCAAATGGCCGGCTGTTGGGTTGTTGGCACATTGTTGTCCCTGAGTTTTTCTGCCCACTAGTGGTCAAACACCATTAAATCCTCTCAGTCTCGGGTCAGTCTACACCAGGAGGGGGCAAACCTTTTGGTTTAGGGGCTGCAATGAGTTTTAAAATTTGACGGCAAGTCCAGGCTGGACCGGTATCAGATGGATGGAGAGTGTTTATGTGAACTATGATAAATGTAAAAGCCAATTACCTAAAAGTAAAAGAAAAGTTACATTCAAATTACATTCAGTTTCAGTGGGAGCAGTGCATCAAAGTTTGTGGTCTATACTTTGGACATTTTTGTACCAATATTTGTCATGCTATGCCTGGTCTTTACTGTTTATATCTACATTGTAAGATGGTTTAATGTAATGAGTTTTAAATGCATGTCTCTGTCTCTGTACAGCTTCCTGGACAACAGGAGGGACAATGAAACTGAAATCCAGGATGTTTGTAGCATCACCCTTGATGGGAACCCTTGCGGGGTGAGGTTTCATTTTGTTTTTCATTTTATAATATGAATTACGACAGAGTATTAGGACCACATTGAGAAAAAAAAAAAACACAGACTTCGAGAATAAAGTCATAAATTTACGAGAATAAAGTCGTACATTTACGAGAATAAAGTCGTAAATTTACGAGAATAAAGTCGTAAATTTATGAGAATAAAGTTGTAAATTTATGAGAATAAAGTCGTACATTTCCTACGACAAAAAAGTCATAACTTACGAGGATAAAGTCGTAAATTTCCGAGAATAAAGTCGTAAATTTACGAGAATAAAGTCGTACATTTCCTACCAGAAACAAGACATAACTTACGAGGATAAAGTCGTAAATGTATGAGAATAAAGTCGTACATTTCCTACGAGAAAAAAGTCATAACATTACGAGAATAAAGTCGTCTCGAAGTTTGTGATTTTTTTTATTTGTACCTCTGTCGTAATGAATGAAGTTTGAGTGTTTAGATTTTTTTTCAACCTTTTCTACTAGTCTGTGTCTAAATTTTTGGTTTGTTTGTTTATATTTTCGGTGCCAGCTGACTAATGCAGTGCAGAATGTGGCCCGTGTTTTGCACTGTGCTGCTCGTAGCAACCTGACGTTAACCGAGGCGTCGGTCATGAGGCTGATTATGGAGCTGACAGAACGACTGAACTCACTGATCCAGGAGCTGTCCACAGCCGTCAGTACTGTATCTACATACATCTGCTCATTTTCACCAAACATTTGGACTAAAACAAACTAAAATCAGCGTTATTATCTCCTCCCTGTGTTGCTCCTTCGGTAGAACTTCACAGATGTGGCGTCCGACCTGCAGCAGATCTTCGGCCGGCCGGACTCTCCGGCTCTGGCCCAGCAACACCTCCAGGACCCGGACTTCATCAAGCTCTGGTTCCCCATCAAACTGATGCCCCTCCTGCCCAACGTGCCCCCGGCCCTCCTCTCCTGCCTCAGCACCAACAACTTCTCCTGCCCGGCCTACCAAACCATGTGAGCTCACAGGCTTTAGACGATTTCTTTTTCTTCACACACACATACAGTAAGGCAAGGCAAGGCAAGGCATCTTTATTTATATAGTGCATTTCATACCAAGGCAACTCAATGTGCTTTACATAAAGACAAAACATTTAAAAAGAACAGCAGAAAACAGCATAAAAACAAAAACACAGAGTTAAAAGCAGGAGCAAAGATGAATAAAATAGTAGAATAAAAGAAAATAGATAAAGTTTAAAGTTCTTAAAAAGAGCTCAGCACTAAACACATGAAAAGAGAAATGTTTTTAACCTGGATCAGTTCTGCTAGTTTGTTCCACTTGTGTGCAGCATAACAGCTAAATGCTGCTTCACCATGTCTGGCTTGAACTCTGTGCTCCACTATCAGAGCTCTACTGGGTTTATACTCTACTACTACTACAGTACACACGTTGTTTGGTGTAGTAATCTTCATTTTGTCTTTGTGTCGCTGTGTGCAGCGTGGCAGCTCTCAGCAGACACATGAGTTTCATGGATACTGATCCAATGTACAGTCGTAACATCTACGAGCTCTTCATCTTCCCCTTCCTGCTGAACCACAACACCACCGGTAAGAAAACTCACAGTCACACAGAGAAAAAGACAAGAAAATAGTAAAGTTGTGCCTTTTTTCATTTAAAAGTTTGATCCTGTAATATCATAAAAATCTTTACATGGTAGCTAGCTACGACTCACTTTAGGAGCCCTCTTCTCTTTCTGTGTTTCAGATAATTTTATAAGTAAAAGTTGTAGTAGCACAGTCTACACTGTAAAAGTCCTGCATGTTATATTATTCGATTGTTAGCACTGATGCATCTACATGTAAGCAACCAGCTTCAGCTCCCTTTTAATAAGCTGATTACAGAATATGATTTGTATTTACATTCTTTGTTTACACATAATACAATATACAATATGCAGTGAAAGAGACATTTACAGTAGAAATTGTTCAGTACGTTGAGTGTTGAATGCAAAACATTGCAGATTTAACTGATATTATTAGACAATTATACCTATTAGCAGCATGTTAATGTTTACATTTGTTAATTCAGAGCTGTAATTAATCTGTTGTGATGTACTGTATTTTAAAAATGTATTATACTGTATGTTACTTATAAAGTACAGTAGAAGCTGGTAACTTTAGCTGTCAAATATATGCAGTGGAGTAAAAGCTAGTAAAGAGCAAGTAGCACCTTGTGTACTTCAGTGCAGTTATTTATGACTTTTGCTTCTTTTATTTGTCATGATTACAAATCTAAAATGTTTAATCTAATTCACATGGTTAATTGCTGTGCATGTGTTTCAGACCCACAGTGTCTCTCCTCAGCCAACAACAGTGCAGAGTGGCTGCAGCAGAACTTCGGCTTCTTCTCCAGATTTGCCTCCGTCGTCGACTTCTACAGGCTGAACCCGGACTTCAATGGAGTGAGTCTGGAAAACCTCCTTCATCTGTTTACTACCTGAAGAAGAGATGCCTTTAAGTACAGTTGGAATAATGGGCTCTCTCTCTCTCCTCTCCTCTCCTCTCCTCTCCAGCTGGACGTTCTCAACATCTTAACCCCGAAACAACTGGCAGAGCTGCTGCTGCTGCCGCTTCCCACTCCTCCGGAGAAAGACGTGGTCATCGACGGGGTGTTCGACTTCCTGGAGAGGTCCCCTGAGATAATACCAGAGGTCCTACGCAGCCTGGTTCGACTCGCCAGCGAGGTAAAACCCTTGACGTGACAGACAGTCTTTCTGCAAACTTATATCTGCCCTGTAGGATAAATGATAATAAATATTTCATTTCTCAGGTCAACCCACCCTGCGAAGTCTTCAGACAGATGTGAGTAGATGGGTTTGTTGATTGATTCCAGCTCCATTTGTCTTGGGTTTTTATTTTTCTACAAGTTAACCCATCATGCTTCATACTTCACTGTAATTATTATCATCTTGTTTAGGTTTTTAGTTTGAATCCAGGACTGTGTAGCCCTGATGATGGTGACATGAGTTGTTTTAACTCTAGTTACATGTTTATTTTTTTTGTTTGATCAGTTTTACGCGTCTGTCCAACATCATACCGTCTCTCTCCTTCGACCTTGAGCCGCTGGCCTCGGCCGGTGTTAATCAACTGATCAGCGTCGCACCAGCCGGTCAGTCTCACACACCATAAACACAGGGTGCAGCGAACTTTTAACTCACACATGCAACATAAGAGTCGACTTCTGACATTATTTTCTGTTTGCGTTTGAACAGTTTGTATCCCAGAGAACGCCACGGTGAGATTTCTTTTTCTTTCTTTTTCTACTCTGTAGTGTGTCGTTTGAATTTCAGTGATACAGTATAATTAAAGGGATAGTTCAACATTTTGGCAAATTGGCCCATTGCCATAATCCCTATAGTCATAGCAGTAGGTTCGTTACCTTTAATTGTCGGTGCATGTTGTTTTTCAAACGGCGGAGCAGAGCCGTGAGCTGCTCAGAGCTACACTACGGAGGCTAATGGGATTCTTGGTTTCCCTCATCAAACTCATCAAATACACAATCCAACAACTCCAAAACGCTCCGGTGGACAAGTTGTGACCTGCACATTCACCACACTATGAGATAATAACAGAATGTTACGAGACAGAGTTGTTACCTTTTTTACCCTTTTAGAGGTAAATTCAGAGACTGTTTGCTGAAAAACTGCCCCCGATGGGAACGTACATCAGCGGTTTTGCATGAATTTACCTCTAAAACAACTCTGTCTCATAACATCCTGATATTATCTCATAGTGTGGTGAATGTGCAGGTCACAACTTGTCCACCAGAGCGTTTTGGAGTTGTTGGATTGTGTATTTGATGAGTTTGATGATGGGAAACCAAGAAATCCCATGAGCCTCCGTAGTGTAGCTCTGAGCAGCTCACGGCTCTGCTCTGCCGTTTGAAAAATAGCTTGCACCGACAATTAAAGGTAACAAACCTACTGCTATGACTATAGGGATTATGGCAATGGGCCAGTTTGCCAAAATGTTGAACTATCCCTTTAAGTACTATCTGTATTTTCCTTTAAATGTGTTATTATTATATTTGTCTCCCACAGTGCCAGGTGACCCAGTTCAATGGTAAGAGCTCACTGAGTGACATCAGTGTTAAATCTCACTATTGTGTTTTTAGAGGGGAAGTTGTTTAAATTCTTTCTTTTTATATCATTTAACAGCCACAAACATCTGCAGAAGAGTCAACAGGTATTTATTTTTCTATGATTTATATCCAGAATTGTCAGAACTGTTTTTTGTACAGCTGTGCATTTGCTAATCCCCCCCCCCCCCTCTCGTGCATCCACAGCTCTGAACTACAGTCTCACTTGGACATGTGGCCGTCGATGGGCGTCCCCTGTAATTTCACCTTGGAGGAATACGCATGTGCTCAGGTGGGTCGAGATCAGAAATACACAGAAAAAATACTTATATTTATTCTGACAGAAGTGAAATGACCGTCCACTACTGTTGTCGTTGTGTCGTGCAGCTGCAGAACTTCACGGCCAAACAGCTGACGTCTCTCCTGATGTGCGACCTGCCTGGAAACAGCAGCCGCTCCACGGTGCTGTGGAAGCTGCTGCTCACGCGACTCTCCGACGTCCTGGACCCAGCTCTGGACATGCTGGCCAACATGGTGGGTGGTTTATTTTATTTATTTAGTTTTTAAATCAAATCAATCTGGTTAATTAACAAGTAGGATTTATATTCTTTATAAGAACAGTCTTATAGCTATCTGGAGATAATTTCCCTTCTTACTGGCTTCCCATCTTAATGCTGTATAGATAAGGTATACAGTTATATAAGTTCATTTATATATTTATATATTATATATTTTTCTTTCACACAGAAGCATTTTATGGAGCTTTTTGTAGAAAACATGTAATGGGTGTGGGCTGGTGAGTTGTGTTGAGTTTAGTTTTTTGTTTAGAAACAAGTAAATGCATTAAGTCTGCCAACAACTAAAGAAAATACAACAATAAGATGAAATAGCTACAATAAAAAATTTGAAGAAATATTTTAGATAGCGATCTTCAACAGCCAGGTGTGTAGGTGGAGCAGACGGCATCCAAAAAATGAGAAAAAACACACAACACTGTCTTATACTTGCAACATAGTTAAAGGGATAGTTCAACATTTTGGCAAATTGACCCATTGCCATAATCCCTTTAGTTTTAGGAGTAGGTTTGTTACCTTTAATTGTAGTGCAAGCTATTTTTAGAACCGCGGAGTTGTTTTCGAGGTAAATACAGAGACTGCTTGCCAAAAAACTGCCCCCGACAGAAACGCGCATCAGTGGTTTTGCCTGAATTTGCCTCTAAATTTTAAAACAACTCTGTCTGGTAATGTTCCGTTATTATCTCATAGCGTGGTGAATGTGCAGGTCACAACTTGTTCACGAGAGCGTTTTGGAGTTGTTGGATTGTGTATTTTCTGAGTTTGATGTGGGAAACAAAAAAATCCCATGAGCCTCCGCAGTGTAGCTATGAGCAGCTCGCGGCTCTGCTCCGCCGTTCTAAAAATAGCTTGCACCGACAATTAAAGGTAACAAACCTACTGCTATGACTATAGGGATTATGGCAATGGGCCAATTTGCCAAAATGTTGAACTATCCCTTTACATTTATTAACTATGTTGCATTCTTGGACCTTGGATCTCCCTGTGGAAGGCCCAAGACCGAAATGTTGTTTAATAACTTTAACTATGTTGCCAGTAAAGACAGTGTGCAGGTGTTTTTCTTCCTTTTTTTGAAGAAACATTTTATGAAACAAGTCAATTTGTACAAAACAAATACGTACACGATGCAAAAAGACCAACAGAGGGAGGGAAAGAACTGATAGTGATTCAGTCCATTGCTCTCTCCTCCTCTCCAACAGTCTATGCCCATGGTTGGTCCATCGGCGTCGGTGGTTTTGGACGTGATCGGAGAGTTGAGACTGTTGCCGCTGACCGACGAGCAGCTGAGGAACAGCAGCGTGATCCGGCGGTGGTTCTCCGAGCGCCTGAGCGCGTTCCTGCCGTCCGCATCAGGAGCGTTTCTGCACTGTCTGAGCCGCAGGAACCTGAGCTGCCAGGCCTACCAGCAGATGTAAGTAACTAGTAACTAACTACACTTCTTACACACCAACAGAGAGACATGAGACAGAAGACAAGGGGATGATTCAATATGTACAAGGCGGACAGGAAGATAACCAATAACTCAGTTTGAGGTTGAATTATAACTGCAATGCTTCAGATTTTTCACACACATATTTCACTGGATGTCACCAAAAACAACAAGAGTCTCATTTGCTCAATTACTAACTTAAAATGACTATACTCTATGATCTTGTCTGTTTAATTATTGTTAGACTATTAATTGGACATCCCACCTTTCCTTTCAAATGTTACAGTGATCATTTTTTATACATTTATTTAAAGCAGATATCAGTGGAATGTTTTTATTAATATAAGTCCTAAATAGTCCTATTTTCCGTCAGCAATCACTTACATGAAGTATTTCAGCCTAAACACGAGTCTCTCCGTCACTCTGCTCTGCTGTAACCCGAGGAGAAAATTTTCCTTGTGGGATACAAGTGTTATCCAATGAGGGGAGAGAACGGCATGAAGGGCTGTGTGTGCAGCCAAGGGATGCGCGTGAATGTGGTGACGTAGCACGAGGACCAATTGATGCCTGACAAGGGCGGGGGCTGCTAACTCATGGTGCGTTCAAGGAAACTCGTACTTTGTGTTTTTCCTTCCTGTGAAGTCATACCAGTTCGATCTGGTACGAGTTCACGGGTCGGAAGTTACGAGTGGCCGTTATAGGGAACTTTCACAGACAACAGGACGGTAAAAACACGAGCTACGGGTTACCTGGAACGCTACCAAGTCGTAGTTGTGACTTGAAGCTGTAACTTACGGTTTCAAAAGCCTGCCTTGAACACAGCATTAGCCGAAACGGCCGTGCCACTGATATCTGCTTTAATGAAATATGTTTATTGATTTTCAATATAGAAAAAAATAAAGAAAAGGAGAGAAAGAAAATACATAGAAGAAAAAGGGAAGAAAAGAAAAAGAGAACACATAACATTTAAAGCATTACATTGATATTTCATGGTCATTATAAGATGAGTACAGTATACTATAAACAGAGTTTGACAAATTTAACACACATTTCAGAATCCAAAGCAGCCTCATACTGTGCACAACTTGTTTCAATATTGAAAACAACTCATATATAGAATTATCCAATGGGCTTTTTGGTCACTAGTGGAAAGTTTGTGAAACACTATATTAAAAAACTAATTTATTCCACTTATTGTCACTTGCAGACGCCACAGAGAAAGACTTTAGTCAGATAATGTAATTATCGACCCTGGTCAATATAATCTATCTATCTATCTATCTATCTATCTATCTATCTATCTATCTATCTATCTATCTATCTATCTATCTATCTATCTATCTATCTATCTATCTATCTATCTATCTATCTATCTATCTATCTATCTATCCATCCATCTATCTATCTATCGTCACTGTTAAAACCATTTCCTGTCTGTGATGTCATCGTCAGACTGCGGGTGTTCATCCGACGCTTCGACAACATGACCATGAGGCAGCAGCGCGTCGTCGTGGACAATTTCATCGTGCGTGTCCTGTCGCGACCGAACTCAGGTACCCGCTGCGTTCTGACGCTGTGACTCACTTCAGATCCGTTTTACTGTAAAGGGATAGTTCACCCAAAATTGAAATTTCACTCATTATCTACTCACCCTCATGTCGACTAAGGGCTGGGAGAAGTTTCAGAGTTATCCGTGGCTTCTCTGAGTTACAGGGGGTCTCGGCGTAGCAGTGCATGTCCATATAACGGTTGCAAATGGATACCAACTGTTTTCGTGACAAAAAGACACACCAAAAAACATCCAAATACCTCCATGATGCTCGTATGTAATGTCCCTCTTGTATTGAAGCCCCAAAATGCGAAATTGTTCCGAAAAAAATTAAATAAGTCTATATTTCAAGCTTGTTTTGTAGTGGAAGCTTCTCGAAGCTCCTCTCCCCGGTTCATCAAATTTGGACGAACTGGGAAGAGGAGCTTCCGCTACAAAACGAGCTTGAAATATAGACTTATTTAATTTTTTTCGTAACAAAAAGACACACCAAAAAACATCCAAATACCTCCATGCTGCTCGTATGTAATGTCCCTATTGAAGCCCCGACATGAGAAATTGTTCCAAAAAAAGTTAAATAAGTCTATATTTCAAGCTTGTTTGTAGCGGAAGCTCCCAGTGTCTCAGTTCACTGCTCTTCCTGTGTCGGTGCAAATCTCGTGTGATTTGCACTGACCGGCGGAACAATTTCGCATTTCGGGGCTTCAATACAAGAGGGACATTACATACGAGCAGCATGGAGGTATTTGGATGTTTTTTGGTGTGTCTTTTTGTTACGAAGACAGTTGGTATCCATTTGCAACCGTTATATGGACATGCACTGCTGCGCCGAGACCCCCTGTAACTCAGAGAAGCCACGGAGGACTCTGAAACTTCTCCCAGCCCTTAGTCGACATGAGGGTGAGTAGATAATGAATGAGTGAAATTTCAATTTTGGGTGAACTATCCCTTCAATTGTCACATCTGTCACAGATGTGTATCATCTTCACGTCGTCTTTGTGTGTGTGCTGCAGGTCCGGGCTGCGTGAACGCATCCGCAGACAGCGCGGAGTGGCTGAGGAGGAACCTGGGTCCGTTTTCAGCCTTGTTGTCTCTCAGAGAGCTGCTGGACCTCGACCGCAGCTTCAACCCGGTCAGATTTCAGCTTTGCAAACAACAACAAAAAGGAGGGAATCAAACACTTTCTTTCTTTCTTTCTTTTCAGCAACGATAAACTCTTTCTCTTTCCTTTTCTTTTTCTCTCCTCTTCTCAGCTGGACGCGCTGCGAGTCCTGACTCCGAAGCAGAGCGCCGAGCTGCTGCTGCTGAATCTTCCCACTCTTCCAGACAGAGACGACGTCATCGACGCGGTGCTGGACTACCTGACCGAGCCTCCGCAGCAGCAGAAGATCCCCGACTTCCTCTTCTACCTCGTCATGTTCCTGGAGCGGGTAAAACTTTCTTCCTTCACTCCTCCGTCTGTATCTCCACTTTGCCTTCAGTGATGTTCATCTTCTGTTTCCTGAATTTCCAGGGGAACCTCTCCTGCTCGTCTTTCAGAACACTGTGAGTTCATATCTGACTAGTTTTGGTGTTTTTTCATGGTTACAGAAGTCATCATGTTTTATTATGACACCACGATGTTAATTCTGCCTGTTGCCGTGGTTCCAGGTTCGGCCGACTGGATCTGGCCATGACTGAAGTTTCTCTGGATGTGGCTTCAAACATCACCTACGCCAAGATGGCTTTATCCAAACACATCCCACCAGGTGAGAGGAACACAGTCTGGGAAATGACACAGTTTATTTTATTGGTAAAGACATTTATAAGGATTGACCAACTGGAAGATCAATGAGGATTCACAGAGTCACAAATTATAAAGCTTCATTTAATATAAGACGTTTATTTCTGCTTTTTTTTAACATGTGTTTATTATTTTTTGTAATAAAAGGGTAAACAAACATTTACAGCAGGGTTAACATTCATACAGCTGGCCCTGTGATTTGTAGTTCAAATAAAGTTATTTGACCAACCATATTCATACTTAACCGACGACAATACACCGATGTTGCCTAGATTAAACAGAAATTGTGCTTTTCCCCAATGTAAGTGTGTAGTGTAGTAAAATAACACATTATTTTTGTTTTGTTAGTCTGTCTTTGATTTTATTTCTTTATTTCTACCGTAATCCAGTGAGATTTCTATTATCAAAGGCTGTGTTTTGAAACTAACTAACTTATAATTATTCAATTCAGTTGAAGTGGAAGTAGCAGACTCTGTGCATGAACATTTTCCTGTTCTTACATTTCCATTATGTAAATGTCTCACTTTGATGTATGTCATGTTTTAAACTGTAGAAGTTATTTACATTTACCTCTGTCCTTATTACAGGTTGCATCTTATACAGTGGAGAGGTAAATACATTTTTAATATCTTTATTTATATTCGTTTATATTATGACTGAAGATGCATAACCAGTTGAATCTTTCTTTTCCCCTCAGTGCAATGTCACTATGACAAATGGTGAGTTGTCTTAAAACAACAACATAATCTAAAAATAATAATAATATTTAAATGTCTCTAATCACCATGAACTCATATATTTTCCTGTTTTTTCTCACAGAAACCAACATTTGTATTGGAGTGGACAGGTGAGATTCATGAAACAATTGTATTCTTATTTTATCTTTTCTTATTTCTATTCTTGTGTTGTTTTTGTGTTTGACACCGTTTTGAGCTCTTTTTATTTGAAACCACAGCTCGATGCTGCAGCTCCACCTCGACAGCGGGAGGATGGACGGAGGCTTCTGCAACTTCTCCGTTGAGCAGTTCGCCTGCGCCTCAGTAAGACAACAGACAAAAACACCTATGATCAACCAGTCTGCCAGTCGATCTGTCAGTGTGTTTCCTCACCTGTCGCTCTGCTCTGTCGTCACTCAGCTGTCGGCGCTGACACCGGACGATCTGTCGACGCTGCTGATGTGTAATCGCTCCTCCAACTCCAGCGGCTCCAGACCGGTCTGGATACTCCTCCTCTCCAAAGCCTCTCATGTGCTGGACCGAGCTCTGGATATCCTGTCCAATAAGGTAGAAATCTGCTGCTCTCCTCACTTTACTTTTAATTTCTGATCATATCAAAATATATGAATAAATATCAGAAACGATCAGACCAGGCCGGATTCACCAATATGTTCTTAAGAAATGTCTTAATATCTAAAATTAAGTGTAATTCCTCAATATTGCCTTAAGAACAGTCGTTTCTTACAAATTTTTTATTTTTCCTACTTAAGAACTTCTTAAAATACGTCACTGCATTGCATTGCACTTGCCAACAAACAACATATAGGCTATAGAATAGTTTCCGTCTTAACCGTCAGTCACTCACTAACCATGGAGAAGGACAAAAAGAGAAACTTTTCAAGGCAGGAGCTTGAGGGTTACGGTGGATGAAATTAATGTACAAAAATTTACAGTAATTTAACATGCTAACTAACTAACTAACGTTTAACTAACATGCTAACTAAAAAAGTTAACAGACTCTTTTTGTGTAATTAATTACAAATTATTTTTAGTTAAACTATAACCTACTAGTCTAAACTTCAAAATTTGTTTAAAAAAAGTGATATTAGAGGATTACCTATTCACCGTAGGAATTTTAAGACAGGTCAAGGTTGTCTTAAAGTTAAGAAAAAAGTAAAGAACAAATTTGAGAACTTTGATTTAAAGGGACAACAAGGAGTTTTGGAAAGCGAAATGTTCTCATACTACATTTACCACGGTGAAATTCTTGGACCGGCGCAAGACGGACGTCTTTCCAAGAATGTTTTGATTCATCAACAATGAAAGTCGGAGGTTCGGAGACGATCACATACCGTCGTAGTTCCGACCATAAACGGCGATTCGGTGGCGTTATTATCATGACCCGCCGGGCAGCGTCCGCGAAACTGAAAGTAAGGAAACGCTGGTCGGCTCGCCCAGCGTTTCCACCATTAATTAAAATAACAAAATAAGGATAGAGACAAAACTATATATTGATCGAAAATGGAGCCATTAACAAGTGTGGGTAACGTAGATTCATCCACATTAATGTGAGACTTTTTTATAACCAAATAGAAACTCCTCGTCCCTTTAAGAAGAAAGTTGAGAAAATACTTAAGAACCTTTTGGGAGAATATGACTTCTTCTCTTTTTTCTTCTTAAGACTGAAGTTGAAGAAGATTTTTTTTCTTAAGAAGGTTTTGTGAATCTGAATCTTTCTCGTAGACTCTGGACCCGACAAACCCCGTCTTGTCCGTGGTTCTGGACGCTCTGAGAGAAATCCGACTGGACACCTTCAGCGTGCTCAGCTTCAGCAACCCCGACCTCATCCAGCTGTGGTTCAACCGCCTGCTCCGCCCGTTCCTTCCTGCCGTTTCCCCCGACTTCCTGTCGTGTCTCACCACAAAGGGACTCAGCTGCGCCACCTACCAAGACATGTGAGCAGCACACACACACACACACACACACACACACCTTCTACCTGTCACCTTCTATTTAAAATGTATAATAATAATAATACACTCTGGATTAATCACATCGACTCGTTTTCGAACGCAGCGTGGAGATTTTGAGTCGAGCCCAGCCGCGCATGACACGAGCCCGCCAGATGTTTGTCTACACACACTTCATCAGAGTTTTCCTGACCAGGAACACCACAGCAGGTAGGTGCCGGAGTAAAAGCAGGAAAACAACATGGATACAAGTGTGTGTGTGGAGGTGATGATACACACATGTGGGTGGATGGCAACTGGAAAAAAAACAAAATGAATTCCTCCATATTGACTTTAAGGTTTTCATCAGTTAAAAGCTTGTTCACTTGAAACATTATATATTTGAATAAGTTTCTGCTTTTGGATCAATTTTTGATGCTTGGAAACATTAAAAAAAAAAAAAAAAGCTTCAGCCTGACGTTGCAGACCATAAATATCTGTGTATAATTTATTTGGTAAATCTATAGGAGCTATTTATGAAGGACAAAACAATGACAAAAGAATAGATGCTTTTATTGTAAAAATACAGAAATGCATAAATTAAATTAAATGCATGGATATATAAATCTATGTAGCAATGCAAATAAATACACAAATAAATCTTGAAAAGCAGAAATAGATACCTATAGAACTTAAATAGATAAACATACAACTTAAACAAATAAAGGAAGAAATACAAATACATAGATGAATGTTAAAATGCATGTTTTAAAAAAATGATTAATAAGTGTGTGTGTGTGTGTTTCAGACCCCAGCTGCAGCTTGCGCGTTAACAACAGCGGCGAGTGGCTGCAGAGGAACCTGGGAGGTTTCTCTGGCCTGGCGTCGTTCCGCGACCTCCAGATGCTCTACCCCAACTTCACCGCGGTAACTTCCTCTGTCTTTAACCGTTCTTACCGCTTGTATTTGTTTGTCTCTGTTTTGACCTTCACCTATTTGTATCTGTGTGTGTTTGTGTATATATCTATGTACTGTATGTATATATATAGTTTGAGGCGTTGCCACAGCTGACTGTCCGGCAGCTGGCGGAGGTGTCGGCCTCACCTGACCAGCTCAACTCCACTGCCGAGGTCAACATGTTGATGAGACACGTCCCCGGGCCTCAGCTGGCGGCGTTCTTTGACGACTTCTCACCTGCCATCCTGGTGAGTCTGCGTCATACAAACATGCAAACATAAAAACCTTTAATTTGTCAGAGGAAAGGATGTTAAATCAGGTAAAACATGGTCGTCTATCTCAGGTAGTCGTACATTTCCTGTGGTAGTTTTAATAAACACTTCATCAGTGTTTGTTTCTTCAATTCTGTTACTAAAAAGTCAAAGTGCATACTGAAGGTTTGTTGTTTAAACTGGTTGCATTTCCTCCTCCTCCTCCTCCTCCTCCTGCTCCGTCCTGCAGAGTCATGGCGACAGCTTCCCCTTTGAGGTGAGGTCGGCCATGTTGCAGGTCGTGTTTGACCGTGCGAACCTGTCCGATGACTCGGTGAGCGACAGAGACGTCCGGCGGTGGCTCCTCGTCCGGCTGCGCCCGCTGCTGTTCAACCTGTCGCCGCGCCACGTCGCTCCGTTCTTTGGGATCCTGGCGGGAAGGAACTGCAGCATCGAGCTGCAGGGGTACGTGTGAAATCATCAGGGTCTTAGAAAGTATAATTTCTATATGAGATTCTATTTATCCTGTCTTTTATTTTATTTTAATTTATTTTATTTATCATTTCAGAATTGAGGATCTCAATACAACAATCTCATCTCTCAATAACGAAACAAGGAGTGAAATCTATGACCACATCGTCCAGGCTCTCAGAGGTAAAAATAAATAAATAAAAATTAAAAAATTGCATGACTGTTTCTGATTTGAGCACCAGTTCAAGTCAATTGAGCACCAGTTATTTTCCAAACACTGTTGCCAGTGGTTTAACACATACATTTACAAGTGTTTGTGTGGTGACGTATTACAGCGTGAGTGGCTGTCAGGAACATGGATGTAAAGATTTAAAAAACAAAACAAAAAACAAATAAGTGTGTAAATGTTTTACAAAGAAGAAAATGGACAAAAGAAAAACAATCAATGTGTGTGTTTGTATTAAAACACAGATAGAGGCCACTTTAACTTCACTGGAGTGAGATTAACCCTGTATATTCAAACAGGAGACTTTAATGTACTTTAATGTCACTATAACTTTAATTTCAATATGGATAACACAGATGCCTTTCTAACTCCTCCTTAAATAGTATTTCAACATTATTTTAACTCTCTAACCCTAAACTCTATTCTCTAGACTTCATATATATGTGCACACTTCTTAATAAAACCCCATGTATGAATTAATATTTATTGAACATGTACCACTTTCATCCTTCAGAGTTTGACAGCCGACCCTCTTTCACTCTCCCTCTCCTCCAGGGCCGACGCCTCTCCGTTGCTACAGCGACCAGCACAGTTTCTACGGTTTCCTGCAGCAGACGTTCCTGAGCTTCCAGTTCCCGAACCTGACGACCTTCCTGCTGCTCATGCCTCACGACAGGATGCCGCAGGTCGGTGTCCAGACACGGGAAACACAACTGAAGAGGAGGAGGAGGAGGAGGAGGAGGAGGAGGGACTTCATTTATTTTATTTTCTCTTTTCTCTTTTCTCTTTTCTCTTCCTCCAGTTGGTGAACTCGATGTCTCAATCAGAACTTGCCGACTTCCTCCATCGCCCTGACGTCGTCGACAACGACGCTCAGCTCTGTGTGCTCTACAACAGCTTCAACCAGACTCCCATGTTCCTGGAGAGAGTACGCACCACACGCAATATTTTTTTTCGTAGGCTAGGTCCGGGAAAGTCCCGTCTTCCCCGCCTCTGATTGGCGAAATGAACTCTCCTCCGATTGGTTGTTTGATTTGGCCGTGTAACGTCATCTTCCATCAACAGTACTGCAGTAAACTAAAATATACACTGAAACTGAAACTTCGGGTGTGTTCAAACGCCATGGCGTAGCGGTTTGCATTTTCGCCTGCAGTGTGGTGAATCCGAGTTCAATCCCTGCTGGTTTCACATCCGAAAAATTTAGTTTTTAAATTTATATTCCAAGTTTACGTTTTGGGTTTGAGAGAAGTGTAATTGTGCCATTGGTTAGGTTTAGGCAATGAAGAAAGGAGTTGGTTAAGTTTAGTAAAAAGACCAGGTAGAGCGTAGACAGGCCAGATAAGTAGAGAGAGTCCAGGTAGATCTAGGCACTTATCACACTTTGCCGACAGTCTGCATTTCATAGCCAAAACAAACAACCAATCAGGCGAGAGTCCTTCTAGCCAATCAGAGTCGAAAATTTTGTAATTTGTAATTTGTAATTTATTTATTTAGAAATCAGGACAATGCACATTAATAAAACATGTACTGTAGTACCTGTAAATGTGCCAGATTGTAGCCCGTGGGCTAATTTCCATCTGGAGTCCTCTAGGCAGGTTGGTGTTACAATACAGTACAAAAGGTTAGAATACATTTTAAGTAGGAAATAGCATAAACACATGCAATATTACAACACATTACTAGTACTAATATATGTTAAGACAGATCAGTACATTAGAAGCAAGCATCCAAGAAAATGGAGCCCATCTAGCCAATCAGAGGCGGGAAAGGCGGGACTTTTCTGGACCTATCCTACGAAATAAAATATTGCGTACCACACACACACACACGCACACAGAAACACACCATGATGATATAAACTATGCGCGTGTGTGTGTTCTCTGCAGGAGTCGCTCCCGGAGAGCGTGCGGCGGCCCACGCTGCCTTGCGTCTGGCCCACGGCGCTCAGCAGCTCCACGAGGCCGGAGGTCGACGCCTGGTTCGACCGACGCCTCCCGAGCTTCCTGCCGTTCCTCACGCGGCCTCTGATCAGCCCCAGCTTCACACACAACGCCTCCTGCCTCGCCTTCCAGAGAGTGTACGTGTGATCGGATAAATGAAGCAAAGATCCCACTTGTTATGAGGACTGCTCACATAATGTCTCTACACTTTAAAGGGATAGTTCAACATTTTGGCAAATTGGCCCATTTCCATAATAGTTTTAGGAGTATGTTTGTTACCTTTAATTGTCGGTGCAAGCTGTTTTTAGAACGGCGGAGCAGCTGCTCAGAGCTACGCTACAGAGGCTCATGGGATTTCTTGGTTTCCCTCATCAAACTCATCAAATACACAATCCAACAACTCCAAAACGCTCTGGTGGACAAGTTGTGACCTGCACATTCACCACGCTATGAGATAATAACAGAACGTTACCAGACAGAGTTGTTTTAGAGGCAAATTTATGCAAAACCGCTGATGTACGTGCCCGTCGGGGGCAGTTTTTCATCAAGCAGTCTCTGCATTTACCTCTAAAACAGAAATCCCACTCGCAGCTCTGCCCCACCGTTCTAAAAATAGCTTGCACTGACAATTAAAGTTAATGAACCTACTGCTATGACTATAGGGATTATGGCAATGGGCCAATATGCCAAAATGTTGAACTATCCCTTTACTGTAAATGTTTTCCTTATAAATCAAAATAATCACATTTGTCCATTGTAACTCGTACAGATGCAGTTTGTACGTCTTCATAATTAACAATTGCTCTTGAGCCCGTTAGTAAATATTGGTCTTTTTCAATTGAAGATAATCTATCAAAGCTAAACCTTCTCAATTCAAATGAGTTCCTCTGTTTTAGTTCTTTTCTGATCATGTTGATTGATTTCATCGTGTGTGTGTCTGTGTGTTTTGCTTCAGTGTTTCACTTCTTGGTGGATACAACTACACAGCTGTGGACTTTGGGAGGGCAGATGTGTTCGACACCATCAGGGACTACCTCACCTTAGGTCAGTCTCTAAAACCACATACTGTAGTTAGTGTAAGCTTTCCACTGTGAATACTAAATGCAGGAATATATGCTAAATGCTAAATGCCTTGTGTATGCTGTTAATAGGTCGATACTATACAGCTATCAGTGTTTTCCTTGTAATGAAGTAAAAATGTATTTACGTTGCACGTTAAGAAACATGCTTACAAAGAAAAAGAAGCATTACAAGTAAAAAAGCAAATCCAGGAAAAAGATATGAAAACAAATAGATAATGAGCAAGATAACTCAGGTATTAAAAGATGTAAAAAATAATAATTATAATAAAAAAGTTTTAAATTCTGACTTCTACTCCGAATCAATCAAGATTTTGCTGACAAAACTCCTATGGGGCGACTACATTTGTCCTCATACTGTAGGCCGACATAAATCCAAAGATAAACAAGGTATATACTGTATGTATAGAAAATAACTAAATTGATACATGAATAAATAAATGAAATTTGAAAAGTTAGTCCAAGAAGGTTATATAAAGAAAAATAAATGATACAAATCAAAACTACTCCAATATTTGTGTTTTACATTCTCCCTATATCTTCAGAAGGTTTACATGTAGCAGATCCTCTCATGATCGAGGCATAAATTGGACCAAATGTTCGATTTTTTCTATTTCCCCTTATTTATCAGTCAGTTTTTCAATAATCTCAGATTTTGTGTTGAAAACAGAGAAAACAGCAGCAGCAGCAACATAAATTGTGTTTCTAACTTGTCGCTGCAGCGTCGGGGCCGAGGTGTTACAACCCCAGCGACCGCGACCTGAACTCCACCGCCTGGTTCGTCCAGTACATCGGCGACTTCGTACCGTTCCTCACTCTGGACGCTCTTCAGTCGTTTGGCGACTCAGAGGTACCGAACTCATCCTGGCGCTACTTCTACTACTACACTGTGGATGTAATAAGAAAACGTCTGCTGGCGGCTGGATGCATGTTATTTTACCTCCTTCCTTCCTTCCCTTCTTCCCTCCTCGCTGCAGGTCATCCAGGTGTTCACCGTCAACCCTCTGAATCTCGCCCTCTTCAACCAGTCCTTCTCCACGCTGCCGCAGAACCTCACCGACTTCTGCGTTCAGCTCATTTATCAGCAGGACCCCAACTTCAACCCCTTGATGTGAGTCTCAGCCCATGGAAATGTGTGTGTTATACACCCGAATGTTGTTTGTTTCCCATCCCTAAATAAATCTTTTCTTCCTGTCTGTGTGCAGTCTGCCTCTGGAGTTCAGGTGTGTGGCTCCGGGTCCGGCCTACGTGCAGCTGAACGCAGCTCAGAGTATGGTGTTGCTGAGCAACCTGACCACGCTGTGCACAGACCTCGACCCACAGGTGATTACATTATTCTTCATTTTTTTAAAGCTATTTTCCAGTTATTTACTTATTTCTTTCTACTTTTTATTTATTTTTGTATTTCTTATTTTCTTTCTAAGGTAGCGTTTCTCAGTGTTATGTGGGAGAAAGGGGGGAAATCTATGTACAGTAGTAGTATAGTATAGTAGTAAATACTAGTATACCAGTATAATACAGTATAATATAATATAATATAATATAATATAATATAATAAAGTAATAGTAATCTATCTAAACAGAAGCACAGTAACAGTGAGAGCAAGACAAGACCAAGACCTTATTAAAAATGTGGTCTCAAGACTGATTTCAACTACTATAACACAAATTAGAGATCAACAAATTACCAATATCACACATACAGATCAATACATTTATTCTTGACAGTCACACACATCCATGAAATTAAAGTTTTTGGCAAACAACAATATTATATATCACAATATTTACCTGATTTACGGAGACCCACGGCCGTCTGACCTCGTTGAACTCTCTATTACTTCTTTGATAGTCAAAATAAAACCACATAGACACTAAATAACAGAAAAAAATACAATATAAGAAATAAATAATAAGGAATAAAGAAATATGGAAATAATAATAATAAAAACAGTTTTTGCACTGGCAACTCGTCCTCTTTGAAAACATAATAATCTCAACACACTGTCCATTTAGCTTTTAGATCATGTCTCAACATTTTCATCTCTTACAAACGGACATGTTTAGTTATTGTGTAATACCGGTATGTTTGCTTTTGTTGCATTTTTGCCGACTTATTGTGAAAACATGTTGGTAGTCCAGGATGTACGATTAGAAAACAGTATGTTTTTACTTTATTAATCAATTATGATCTTTGTTTGTTTGTTTTTTTCTTTGGTTGCTGTAGATTTCTTCAGCTCTGGCCGGTAACCTCGGCAACAGCATCACCGCCGGAGCCATCACTGCGCTCGGCAGCCAGAGCGTCGGCATCTCCACGGGCCAGATCAGGATAATAAGCCCTCAGGACCTGTTCACCGCCCTGGGGACGCTCAGCGGCGTGACGGGCTGGAACGGCGGTCAGGCCAGCGCCATCATCCGGGCTCTGCTGTCCTCGGGCCTCCTGCAGGTATGATGGCCGCCGCCGCCGCCGCCGCCGCCGCCGCCGCCACCGCCACCGCCACCGCCATCCGTTACCGCGTGTCTCATTGACGTCCAGTTTGATTCAGATTCATAAAACCTTTATTGTTAAGGGTGGGAGAAAAAATCGATTCACATAAATATCGTGATATCTTTTTTGATGATTTTTAAATCGATTTTGTTTTTCAAAAATCAATTTTTTTTTTTTTGAAAAGATTTTTTTTTTAAATTTTTTTTTTTTGGGGGGGGGGGGGGATTTTTTAAAATATTGTGCAATGTGCATTTGTTACAGAGAGTACAGGTTTTGAAAAGGGTTTAAAGGTGCAATATGTAAGAATGTGGCCAAAAACGGTTACTGCAGTCAAATTCAAAACGTGATCTCGTTTTTCCTCCCAGTCGTAGCAGCAGCTCAGTGGACCAGACTGGAGGCTGAAATGCCGTGACTGGGAGAGAGGGCTAGGTGGCGCAACATGTAAACACGTAAATTCAAAACATAAACATGATTTGCAGTCTGCAAAAAAAGATTTTTAATGCGAATACTCTGGCTGTACTATTGTTGTTGGTGAGTTCATCATGTTATATGAACATTATTCCTGAGTCTCTGTGACATATTAGGAGGATTTTACGGCCAGTTGCTTTAGATTTCTTACATACTGTACCTTTAAGTTCACTTTATAATGGAGTATGTTAATTTATAGGCTCCTACAGTATTTGTGTGCAGACAAATGTTAAAAATGCACACTAAAATCGAGAGAATCGGCAATATCGTAGAATCGCAATTTAAATCGAATCGCCATCCAAAAAATCGTAGAAGAATAGAATCGGGAGAAAAGCATATCGTCCCAGCCCTATTTATTGTCCCCTGCACATAGCAGTGGAAATTTTTCTTAAACGTGTGCATACGTGCACATAAAAGAAACGTAAAAAAAACATAGTTTAGCATGACATAAAACAAACAACAAACAGGTACATAATGACACAAGCAAGATACAGAATGACACAAGTAAAAACAGAATAAAAACCTTAAAGCAATTCTTACCGATCTGGCATTTCTCACAGCACAGCACAAACATTTGAAAATCAACAGCTCCACCTCCCTCACAAGGAGGAGAGGGGTGCACAAAGTGATTACATATTAAGTAGGTTCGGTCGCTCGTCAAATCTTACTAATCGGACCGAATAATATTATTGGTCAGACTTTTCTCAGAATTATATGAGAATGAAAAAATGATGAGTTTTTAACCGTGTTGGGTTTCTCTTACATTTTAATGTATCATCAGATTATTAATAGCATTTTAACTTAGACAAAGAAATGTGCAAAAGTTCCAGAGAGGTAAGAATAGCTTTACAAGAACATTAAAAGATTTCATAGTGAATTATTGATGATGTGATAAATGATTTTTTTCCTTAAAGGTGTTCAGAAATGGCCGTTTGTCCTGTTTGTCGCGCCGAGTTGTCACGAGCTGCAACACGAGTTTACCCGAGTAAGGAAAACGAATTTGATTGGTCGTTATCGAGCGGGCGGGATATTCAAAGCTTGGGGCGAGCCCGAGCTCCGTGTGTGTGTGCGTGTCTCAGACGTTTGAATGACGGATTACGGATCCAATATCAGTGGCTGGTGAATCGTGTACAGGCTGACGTATAATCCGTGCGCCTGCATTATCCAATGCGAAAAAAAACAACACACTTTCATCCTGGATTTACTCAAAAATAGAATTTTGCACAAAGTTTGGCCTACATCGTCTGAAATATGAGTTATTACCACTGTTCCCTCTAAGGTGTTTTACTGTGCAATTGCACACTGCTCCCCACCTCTTTGCTCAGAAGACAAAAAAGTTGCACACTCTGTAGTGCAACTACGATTTAAGTTTTTGCTTGAGAATTATTATTACTGTTCATATCAAGAATGATCTGTGCCAAGAGTTGATGACACCAACTTGATGTTAGTTATTTTTTGACATAATTGTTCATATGGCAATAAATGCAAACTCTATTTTGCCAAAACAATATTGTATTTTGTTATCATTAACTGTAACTGACCTAGATATGGAGCAGCCTAGGTAATGTTGTCAAAATAATCTGTTACTAATCATTATAGTAATAGCCAGTTGTATTGATATTTGGAGTTGGAGAGGTGAGCCCATAGCACCAGCATGTGGACGTACTGTACTGTGTGTACGCTTAAGCTGTCGCTCACAGTCGCTCAAGCAGGTCATCAGGGGAGTTGAATTTCTGCTCAGGAGTTTTGAAAATTAGAGAGAACATTGGTTATTACATTTATTTTATGATCCAGAGTGGGCTCAAATTCAATTTTCTTTTCTGTACACCTTTAAGCTTGTCCTTGCTGAAGGGACCCTGTAGCGACGGCCTGAGGGAAGAAGTTGGAAAGAGTTGTGGAGTGGGCGAGAGGGGTCGTGTAAGATGGTGGTGGCTTTAAGTCTGACTGCCTGCGTGTGGCGGTCTGAGAGGGACGACCGTGTGGTGGTGCATAATATCTGACGTTGGTTTCTCTGCTTCCTCCTCACCAGCTGAACAGCGTGTCGTCGCTGACCATGCTCGGCTCTCTGGTCATGGGACTTCCCGCCACAGCGTTCAACAGCATCTCTGGCAACCAACTGATCTCGGCGTCGACCAATCCTGTGTTCGTGACGAACCTGATAGCGGCTCCGGTGGTCATCCGGCAGGTCTTCGTCAGACGGGTACGACACGACGGCTACACAACGTCAAACACAGCGATGTGATGTATAGATTAGTGTCGTAGTCTAGACAACCTAAACCAGAGACCGAGATCAAACCAAGGCGAGACCATTTTCAAGACTGTTTCTGTATTCAGTGCCAGTCCTCATAATATTCATGTGACTTGATATTTACATTATTCATCAGCTAAAAAGAAAAGAGAGTTGACAAAACAACTAGATTCACACTAATGAGTCTTTTATCAAACTTTTTTTTCTTTTTTTAAATCAATAAGAAATGAACTGTTGCTTCTCTAGTAGCTACTGATCACATTAGCATACAGATATCACTAGTATAGTAATAGTATAGTAATATAGTAAGTACAGTAGAAGTATAGTATAGTTGTACATACTAGTATAGCACATAATATAATATAATATAATATAATATAATATAATATAATATAATATAATATAATATAATATAATATAGGGTCTAAGGGCAGAGGATGTTGTTATGGTGTCAAATGAACCCCTTTGAGACTAACTGTTTGTAAAAACGGGCTATACAAATAAAATTGCCTTGCCTTGCCTTGCCTATAATATAATATAATATAATATTATATAATATTATATTATATTATATTATATTTAGGGCTGTCAAACGATTAATTTTTTTAATCGCGATTAATCGCATTTTTTCCATAGTTAACTTGCGATTAATCGCGATTAAAAATATTATATATGGCGCTTTGGACTTTCAACCCTCCAAAGTGTTATAATCTCTAGACAAACAACTTTTAGACCAGACCTAGCAGGCCTAGTACCTAATCATAACACATGATGCATGAAACTCACACAGAATTGAAACAAATTGCATGGCCATGTGCATTTGTTGACAACAAAGCCTTCAAAAAATCAATGGATGGAGCTGTGGATATATGTTAGACTGTGTATATTTGTGTAGCAACCAACTTGAAGGTGGCTTACCGCCACCTACTGGACTGGAGGTCCCACACTCCAGTCCTCCAGTCCAGCAGACAGAGGACAAAATGGGCCGCGATTAACAGCGATTAAAAAATTTAATCGCGTTAATTTTTTAAATTAATCTAATCGTGATTAACGCGTTAACTCTGACAGCCCTAATTTATATTATATTATATTATATTATATTATAAAGTAATAGTAATCTATAAACAGAAACACAGGAACAGTGAGAGCAAGACAAGACCAAGACCTTAAAAATGTGGTCTCAAGACTGATCTCAACTACTATAACACTAATTAGAGATCAACAAATTATCAATATTACACATACAGATCGATACATTTACTCTTGACAGTCACACACATCCATGAAATTATAGAAAAATTGGACATCACACAGTATTTACCTGATTTACACGGCCGTCTGACCTCATTGACCTCTCTATTACTTCTTTGAAAGTCAAAATAAAACCACATAGACACTAAATAACAGAAAAAAATACAATAATAAGACGCAAATTGACAACATAGAGACACAAAACGACCTCCAAGAGTCACAAAACGAGCACAAAAGAGACAGAAAGTAATAGTAACACTTTCTCCCAGATCATAACGGTGACGAGCAGCAGCAGCGCTCTGATACAGAACATCCCAGACGACCTGGCCACCGAGATCCCCCGCGCTCGGCTGCAGAGCTTCTCCAGCAGCAACGTCGTGGTGCTCAACAGGAAGAGATGGAAACGGCAGCAGGTGAGTTAGTGTGCAACAGAGGAAAACACACACACGCTTTTATATTCAACACACACAGCTGCAGTGTCAGTGTGTCATCATCATCATCTTTCACCTCAGGCCGAGTTGTTCTTCAGCGTAATGGGATCAGAAAGTGCAACCACATCGCTGGGAAGCCCGAGCAGGTGAGTTTTTAAAAAATGTCCTGCAGATTGATTACAAGAAATGAACAAAACTTTCCACTGTTGCTTCTCTGGCCCAAAAAAAAAAGACTTACAGTATAGGACAGGCATCACCGAATGGCGGACCTCGGTCCGGACCCGGACCGAGTGATGGTTCGATCCGGACCCGAGACCAATCTCTAATAATAACATTTTTTTCCGACGGGACAGCGGGCTCAGCTAGGCTATAGGTCAATACGGCAGCTTCACTCAATTGAGCCAATCAGATCGTTTGTTTACCCGGTGCGGCCAGTGCGTCTGAGAGGGAAAGAGAAAGGAGACGGAGTGATGACAGCCTGTCTTGCTCCAAAATAAAAAAAAGTTGATGCTGAAGTCAAAGGCGAGCCGCTGGGCGTTTGTGGCCGCCGCCGCCGCCTTGGTTAAGCATGTGTGCGCGCGTGTGGGGGCCGTTCAGAAGGGTCTCTTGCGCGCACAAGCCCATTACTTTAATGTGCGCTCACAACGCCGTAGCGGTGCGACGTGCTTGTTTCCTGCTTCTCCGCCGGTGTTGTGTTGACCCCCGGTTCTCCCTCGGTCTGTAAACTTCTTCACGCGGAGCTCTGCCCCGTTTGGAAGGAGCAGGAAGCTCGTATGCGGGAAGACGTCGCTTCAGAGGTGTAGAATGTGTGTTAGAGAAACACCTATTTCAGGACTACTGACTTGTATCACCAGAACAGAACAGACATATCCTGTGATTTTCAGCCTTCCTCCATATTTAATGGAGGGGGACAATACAATGACAGTGCAGCTATCAAGATGCTTTTGACACCTTGGCCTCAAAAAAAGAAAGGAAGAAAGAAAAAAGCACCAACCAAACAAACAAACAAACAAACAAACAAACAAACAAACACACAAACAGGGAAACCCCCTTATTTATTCGGTCTTGTTCTCTTTAATTGAAATACAGGCCTTAAATTAATTTGCCTGGGAGCTACTTTTATTCATGGTAAAAAAAAAATAAAAAAAAAAAGCTAGTTGTTTACTATAAAAGTGCACTATGTTAAATGTTTCCTGTGTTGAAAATTGACAATAGATATGAAAATGCACTTCGTTGGGGTAGGCTATAGCTTATATATAAGACACCATTTGGACTTTATAAGGTTCGGACCTTTCACTTGGATGAAAGTTTAGTAACTGGACCTCAATGAATTTTAATTGAATACCCCTGTTATAGGAACTCTTTTATCCCCAGTGCAGTGCACATTTAAAACGAGAGGAAATACAATAGATACCGCTGCACCTGCTTTATTACAGCTGTTTTATGTGATTTATGTCATGAGTTCAAATGTGAATTTTACATTTGATGTTGTATGTTTTATTGTTTAGACCCCAAACTGAAGGCGATTTTCTGTCACTTGGGACAGTTAAGTTTTTTTAATTGAACTGAATTAAAAATGGTGCATAACACGCTCCGTGCATGTGTGTGTGTGTGTGTGTGTTTGCAGCCTGTCGTCCTCTGTGCTCCAAGGCTTCAGCTGCACCACAGTGAGGACGATCAGCAGGCTGCAGATCACGAGGCTGATCAGAGCCTGTCGGAGGAGCGGCAACAACAGGGTCACACTGGTGGAGACTCAGGTGAGAGAGAGAAACTGTCTGGGACGGGAACTGAACAAGACACCAAAACGCTCTGGTGGACAAGTTGTGACCTGCACATTCACCACGCTATGAGATAATAACGGAACGTGATGAGACAGAGTTGTTTTTGAGGTAAATACAGAGACTGCTGAAAAACTGCCCCCGACGCGAACGTGCATCAGCTGTTTTGCATGAATTTACCTCTAAAACAACTCTGTCTCATAACGTCACATTATTATCTCATAGCGTGGTGAATGTGCAGGTCACAACTTGTCCACCAGAGCGTTTTGGAGTTGTTGGATTGTGTATTTGATGAGTTTGATGATGGGAAACCAAGAAACCCCATTAGCCTCCGTAGCGTAGCTCTGAGCAGCTCACAGCTCTGCTCCGCCGTTCTAAAAACAGCTTGCACCGACAATTAAAGGTAACGAACCTACTGCTATGACTATAGGGATTATGGCAATGGGCCAATTTGCCAAAAATGTTGAACTCCTATCCCTTTAAGACCCAGTCCCAATTCTGAATCACATCCCTTCACCTTCATGAATCGAGACACCACCACTGATCTGAATTGCGTTGATCTCACCTGCAGCTCACCTGCATGTACAACTACATCAGAGTGGAACCAGACGTCGCCAGCTTCAGCCTGTATCCTCCCGACATGCTGCTCTACTACAAGTGAGTTGGGATCGTCGTCGGTGCAAACACACGTTTTGCTGCAGTGAGAGAGTTTTAGAGAGTTAAAGGAGTAGTTGAAATTGAATTGAAATTTCACTCATTATCTACTCACCCTCATGTCGACTAAAGGGCTGGGAGAAGTTTCAGAGTCCTCCGTGGCTTCTCTGAGTTACAGGGGGTCTCGGCGTAGCAGTGCATGTCCATATGACGGTTGCAAATGGATACCAACTGTCTTTGTAACAAAAAGACACACCAAAAAAACATCCAAATACCTCCATGCTGCTCGTATGTAATGCCTGTCTTGTATTGAAGCCCCGAAATGCGAAATTGTCCCGAAAAAAATTAAATAAGGCTATTTTTCAAGCTACGAAGACAGTTGGTATCCATTTGCAACCGTCATATGGACATGCACTGCTACGCCGAGACCCCCTGTAACTCAGAGAAGCCACGGATAACTCTGAAACTTCTCCCAGCCCTTAGTCGACATGAGGGTGAGTAGATAATGAGTGAAATTTCAATTATAGGTGAACTATCCCTTTAACGTCCCTCTGCCTCCCCCTCCCCCCCCCCTCCTTCCTCCCACAGTTACGCCCAGGTGCCTCAGGTCAACTGCAGGTCCTACTTCCAACAGCTGGCGACCGCAGACTACTTCGTCTTCTCCCGCGCCCTCGGATACAAACGTGACGCTCTGTTGACCAACGCCAGGAGCTGCCTGGTGAGTTCCCCCGGCAACACACGACACACGACACACGACACGTCACAATCAATCAACTCAGTGTTTATTTCATTATAAGATCAGTGTCGAAGAAAACCTTTTCATCGGTTTAACACGTGAAACTGAAATTAATCTTTAATGTAAATTAATCTTAAATTAGTCCAGAGACACCTTACACCCTGATTATAAAACTAGCACATAAACAAATATTGTTATTTCTAATTTTGTTTTTTCTGTATTTTCGAATAACTGTCCAAGTTAACATGATAATTAGGCATTAATATAAATTCATTTTAACTTTTTGTTGATGCACGACACACGTTCTGTTCATATTATTATTTTCAGAATCAGAATCAGAATTACTTTATTGGTTCCTGAGGTGGAAGTGATGAAAATATTAAATGTAATATACATAAGTGCTAGGAAAAACAAAGATATTGCTAGATAATAATATTTATAAGATAAAATAAGTACAATATCCAACTCCTCAGAATATGGATAAACCCCATTCCAGTAAAATAAACATATTTGCACATTTAACATTTTAACATATTAATTTTAAAGCCAAGTTACATTTGCATAAAACTGCAAATTTGTCCATTTATTAAACACTTGGGATTAATTGTGTTCAGATGTTTTAATAAACTGACAGCCTTAATACAACACATTAGAAACACATAAACTATTCAAAATAAATGTATGTAAAGTGTATAAAGTGTCAACTGTGTAATCCTGTTCTTGCTTACTTTATTTTCTAAGGGTATAACAACCAACACTTTGACTCAAGACAACATCCAGGTGTTGGGAAACATGTGCTGCGTCGTGGACGGCTCCTTCATCGAGAACTCCGACTCGTCCATTTTGAACGTCCTCGGGAGCTGTCGATTCCTGACGAGAGCTCAGGGCCTGGCGGCTCAGACGCTGCTGCTGAGCGGCAACACACAGTTCGGGTACGACGCAGCGCTCGTATGGAGCTGAAACAGCCTCAAAATGAATCAATGCATTGCACACAGAAATCAATTAATGCACAAAAAAAGATTCACAAATGTATTTAGGTATTTACAGTATATATGTACTGTATATGACTCAAAACACAAAAACATTTTCAGTGCACACAAAAATATTTTCATTTTTCATTCCACATTTAAAAATAAAATGTATAAACATATTCGTGAAGCACACACAAATATTTCTTGTTTTGGATATGTGCAAATGAAATTCCAAAAATATACGCATGTGAAAGTATTTGCAATTTTAATCAAATATGTGTTTGGTTGTTACATTGAAATATGAACTGTCAAACTTGCAATTACAAACTGCTTTTAATTTGTTCACTTCCCTGCATTTGTGTGTGTGATTTTTGAGACTCACCCCGACGTGACTCCGAAGAGGGTCGTCTCACTCCTTTACAGTCAATCACATTAGTCCCTCCCCACGAGGAGATGTGTTATATATGATGTCAATAAAGCACGCACCAAAGTCAAACTTTTGCTTTTCTTGCATAAAAAGTGATTTATTTAAACAGGTTTGTCTTTTTTCTCCCTTTCTTTTGTTTTGGATAAACCAGAGCTCCATCGACATGGGACATCCAGACTCTGAGAGGCCTCGGGACGTTGCCGCTGTATTTAACCTCAACTTTCTACGACAACTTCGACAGAGTGAGCATCACAACGTAGATACTATATCTTTGTCCAGTGGATGGGCTGTTCGGTGTTGACTCGACATCTGTTTCCTCCCCGTCACAGAGAACCAAACGCAGATTCTTGAGGTCGTTCCTGAGAAGTCTCCGGGGGAGCGGCGTTGGCCGATTCAGGAGGAGGAGGATGAGGAGAGAAATAAGAGAGTCCCTTAGAAGAAGCCGGTCTAAGCGCTCCACAGGTCGGCCTCTTGCTCGTCTCCTCTCCTCAACTTTAACTCCACGCGTTTTAACAGTTCACTTAAAGGGATAATTCAACATTTTGTCAAATTGGCCCATTGCCATAATCCCTATAGTCATAGCAGTAGGTTCGTTACCTTTAATTGTCGGTGCAAGCTGTTTTTAGAACGGCGGAGCAGAGCCGCAAGCTGCTCAGAGCTACGCTACGGAGGCTAATGGGATTTCTTGGTTTCCCTCATCAAACTCATCAAATACGCAATCCAACAACTCCGCAACGCTCTTGTGGACAAGTTGTGACCTGCACATTCACCACGCTATGAGATAATAACAGAACGTTACCAGACAGAGTTGTTTTAGAGGTAAATACAGAGACTGCTTGCTGAAAAACTGCTCCCGACGGGAACACGCATCAGTGGTTTTGCATGAATTTACCTCTAAAACAACTCTGTCTGGTAACGTTGTGTTATTATCTCATAGCGTGGTGAATGTGCAGGTCACAACTTGTCCACCAGAGCTTTTTGGAGTTGTTGGATTGTGTATTTGATGAGTTTGATGAGGGAAACCAAGAAATCCCATTAGCCTCCGTAGCGTAGCTCTGAGCAGCTCGCGGCTCTGCTCCGCCGTTCTAAAAACAGCTTGCACCGACAATTAAAGGTAACAAACCGAAAATGTTGAACTATCCCTTTAACTGTGCCTCTCTCCTGTGTTTTTTAGGCAACGGGTGCACCGTGGGAAACATCACCCAGGTGACCATCAGCGACGAGGCGTTCCCCTTCGACTACGACGACGTCGCCCAGTTCAACTGCTGCCTCAGCGTCGACACTGTGGTCAACAACCTGGACGCCATCACCAGTAAAGTGGACGATGAAGAATACCTCCAGATCGTCCTCAGCAAGCTCCATGAGGTGTGTGTGTGTGTGTGCCCATTTAAAATCAGTGATATGAGTTTAATTATTAATTATTATTATTAATAACGCATCAAAACACCAAATGTGCAGGTATATGACGTTGCATCCAGCTCACAATTTGATTAAGAATGCAAAAACAGACATGAGAAATGCACTACTTCTGTTGAATAAGTAGATAAATAAAGACAGGAATCGCTCACTGCTATAAGAAATTGCTCATATTAATGAGCAATAATACTTCTGCTGCTACTACTACTATTACTACTATTAATATTATAATAATGATGATAATAATAACAATAAGAAGAAGAAGAAAACAAAGAAGATTTGTTTATAAATACTGTTTATATAGAACTTTTTAATACCAGAAATTATAAAGTGCTGAAACAAAAAAACTAGCAACAAACTAAATAAAATGACAAATGTTACAATATGTGAATTTATTGAAAAAAATATTCAATATTAAAACGAAGACACCGATTTTGCAGGTCAAAGTTTCATCGTCCATTATAAGCAGCAGCGGTGACTTGCTATCAGATGCAAATTATTGCATAGAACTGAGTTATTAAGATGATTATGTTTGGTGTTTGGTGCAGCCACAGTTACTATGGTAACATATGGTAAGAGACAATGTCAATATTAACTCTCTATGGTACCATGTTGCCCTCAGGCAACATACCACTTTTTGGCCTGTCACATCTCCACAATTCATCCCATTTAATGCTGTAATACTTTAAAAAAGAGAGGAGACCTTAGAGAACCAATAACAATGCTTTAATTTATCACATGACTTTCAAGAAGCCATACTGAAACCCTTTTTTGCAGACTTTTTCAAAGGAAACAGGTTTGCCACTTTGCTCCACTGAAAACATACAGTAACTTCCTGGCCCTTTTTCATCTGGAAAAAAAAATATTTACACTAATAGATTAGTAAAGTTTAATTTTTAATAGTTCCATGCAATTTATTTACTAATAATGGAAACTTGTTAAAATGCACCTGTTGCCCCAAAGCAACAACGTACCATTATAGAAAATTGCAGTGTTGCCTTGAGGCGACAGTGGACCATTATGGAATCAATATTACATTATGAGACTATGGTAGTGTGTGTTTAGGTGTAAATATAATGTTCAAAAACATGTAATTCATCATAATTTAGTTTTTTATCCTTAATAAATGTGATTTTAGATGCAGTAAAGTAAACATCAGGCTATGATGATGAGGAAGATGAGAGTGAGAATTCGGATGAGGATGAGGCCAGTGAAGGTGAAAGTCTACAGAGACTGGTGTTTCTAATACAGTAGATGATGAACCGTAATGGTACAATGTTGCCTACAGGAAACACATCCCCAAAACTTCCAAAAATAAATCATTTTTTTAAATGTCTTTAGATTATGTTTATTTAGTCTATTTTGAGACATAAAAACACTCCAAACATTTTTCCCCCACTGGCATCATAATGCAGCGTACCATAGAGGGTTAAAGAGAAGCTACAGGAGGATTTTCCCCTCTATCAAATAACAGAAGGCTGAAGAAAAGTGTGTGTTTTAACTGGTGACTATGTCGTGTTTTCTCTTCGTTTTTTTCTCTTCACTCTTCGTGTCTTTCTTTATACAATTAAATCGTCTCATATCGTCTTATTTCTGATTGTCCGTCATCTCTTTCAGGCCTACGCCGCCAACTCCTCCGTCCCAGAGGACCAGGTGCAGCTCCTGGGCGCGGCGGCTCGCGTGGCGACGGTGGACGACATCGACAAGTGGAGCATCACCGAGCTCGACACGCTCTCCGCTCTGATGGACTCGTCCGACGGCGAGTGGGACCCGAGCCTGGTGAGCAGACAAGTCCACGAGTAAAAAAATGTGTGTTTGTGGCGCACCTGATAGATAGATAGATAGATAGATAGATAGATAGATAGATAGATAGATAGATAGATAGATAGATAGATAGATAGATAGATAGATAGATAGATAGATAGATATACTTTTTTGATCTCAATCTGGGAAATTACAGTGCAGCAGCAGCATTACACAGACACACAGTGACGATAACAACATATAGTATAAGAATATAAAGAATAAGAATATAAACTACACATAATAAAACAGTAAAATATAAAGTATAAAGAACAAACTATACATAATAAAATAGCAAATAAAATAAAATGTGATGTACAAAATTATATACAAAAACAAAATTGGCAGCGTTGATTTTAGTGCAAGAAGAAAATGTGCAATGTGTCTAACTGTGTAAAATATCGTTGTCAACTAACCTTTACCACGTGACGAAAACTAGACGAGACGCAACATAAATGGTCATGTGACAATAACTATAATGAAATCTATAATGCAACATTGTTGACGAATGAAAACAAGACTAAATGTGGTTTACAAAATAAAAACTCTGCTAAAATGTCACCTCATTATCGTTGACCAAAATGAGACGAGACAAAATAACGTTATAATGTTTAGCCGCGTTATTATTATTATTATTATTATTATGCAGTAATTTTGCTGTAGTGTGTGGGAACTGAAAATAAAAATGTTGAGCAGAGCGTCTACACTGCAAAAACTCAAAATCTTACCAAGAATATTTGTCTTATTTCTACTCAAAACAATCTCATTATACTTAAAATAAGACTCATCACATAAAAAGCAGCTTGTTTTTAGACACTTTTTACTTCTTTCAAGCATTTTTTTTACTTGAAATAAGTAGAAAAAATTGATAGTGGAGCAAGTTTTTCTTTCTTATTATAAGCACAAAAAACCTGCTTTCACTGGCAGATTTTTCACCTTATTTCAAGTGAAAATTAGTTTGAAACAAGTGAAAATGATCTAAAAACAAGTTCATTTTTAGTCAATGAGTCTTATTTTAAGTGGAAAGAGATTAGTTTTGACTAGAAATGAGACATTTTGACAAGAAATAAGACAAATATTCTTGGAAAGATTTTGAGTTTTTGCAGTGTACCATGTCAGGAATGGATGAGTCTATAAGGTAACAATAATATAATAATATAATAATCATGTTTGAATTGTGAAATGGGTTTGACTAAAAGAAAAATTTGGTTTCGTCTAGCAGGCTACTGTACTAGGTAATTATAGTATATTGACTGGGTTAAATAGAATTACATTACTAGAAAGAGATTAAAATCATTGACTAAAACTAGACTAAAATGTCGTCAGTTTTCGTCGACTAGGGACGTCACGATTATAAATTTTCCTGGTACGATTATTGTCAGAGAAATAATCACGGTACTACGATTATCATGATTATTTTTATGCATTAATTAATTTCACGACACTATGAATGTGTAAAATCAAATATAGTCAAAATATAATTACATTACTCATTGTTTACACAAAATATTTCAAGTATCTATTAATATAGGACCAATTATTAATCCCCCAGGGGAAATGTTTGAAACATCCAGGTCATAAATTGTCATCTATACCAAATGTTTATGTTTATTTTAATCGTTTTTTGTTTTGTTTTGTTGTTTTTTTTAATTAAAAATGACACGCTAACATTTAAATTCTGTTGATATGGTTCCGACATAATCTTTTCTGGAGAGTAACGGTATTTAGGAATTTTTACGATTAATTAATTGTGTGGTGTTTAATACCACGATTAATTGTGAAAACATCCCTATCGTCGACTAAATCTAAACAAAAATAGTCATGGGTTAGTCTGACTAAAATAAGACTAAAATGCTCAGAGTTTTAGTCGACTGAAACTTCACTAGACAAAAAAAAAGAGTATGACCGTGACTAAAGCTAATAAAAACTAAAATGACAGTTTGACACAAAGACTAATAGACTCAAATTAAAACAGGCAGCCAAAAACAACACTATTATTCTGTATATGCTTCAGCTTTCTCATTGCTGTGTTCTCGTCCAGGCCAAAGCCGTCATCGATAAGTATCTGCGTACGGCGGGGAACGCGCTCGGCAGCACGGAGCTCAACGTCATCGGAGGAGTCAACCTGTGCTCCCTGGACGTGGCCGTTTTGAGCGGCATTTCCGCGGACAGCCTCAGGTATGTATGATGACGTCACACCAGCGTTTTGACATGAAGTCCAAAGAGTTGTGAAGCTAAATATTAAAGGACAATTCCAGGCGAATTCAACTCGGGGGTGTATTTTCATATCATTTTAGGTCTAAAAGAATGAATCTGAAGATTTTCAGTTTAATCGCTCCTGTTTTGCGGTAGTTGCGTCTGCCCGCGCATCGCCACGGCAGCAATGAATGGGAGTGGATGTAAGTTCCGCTGTTTAGGCTGTTTACATCCCTCAAAGCCGTATTTTTTTTCCACAGACAGCATCAGATGGCTACTCAAACATGCACCGAGAAGTTTATTTACTTCAAGCAAGCCGACATGTTTGTAAAAGTCGATCTAATTCAAAGTCTCCCGGAGTCTCGCGCGAGACCCAGTTGCCGTGCTCGGTGTGTTCAGGTGCAGTGGGAAAAGCTACCGTTTGTGTCATAAACACAGGAATATCAACTCTTTACTTGCTTCAAGTAAAAAAAACTTCTCGGCGCATCTTTGAGTAGCCACCTGACCCTGTCTGTGGAAAAAAATGTACACTTGAAGCAAGTAAAGAGTTGATATTCCTGTGTTTATGACACAAGCGGTAGCTCCGACTGCACCTGAACACACCAGCACGGCAACTTCGGGCTCGCGCGAGACTGCGGGAGACTTTGAATTAGATCTAGTTTTACAAACATGTCGGCTTGCTTGAAGTAAATAAACTTCTCGGTGCATGTTTGAGTAGCCATCTGACGCTGTCTGTGGAAAAAATTTGCGGCTTTGAGGGCTGGAAACAGCCTAAACAGCGGAACTTACATCCACTCCCATTCATTGCTGCCGTGGCGATGCGGGGACAGACGCAATTACCGCAAAACAGGAGCGATTAAACTGAAAATCTTCAGATTCATTCTTTTAGACCTAAAATGATATGAAAATACACCCCTGAGTTGAATTCGCCTGGAATTGTCCTTTAATTCCTCCGGTGGTAACCCTTTCATTTACTGGCTGCTGATTACGTGATAATGTCAAGAAATAGCCAAGAAATAACGGTCAGTTCATAGTGATGTCATGTGTTTCATAAAGGCAAAATATTACACAAGATTCTCATGCAATTGACCGTTATTTCTGGGCTTTTCCTACACAATCAATTGTTATTTCTTGGCTATATTTTTTCGACATTACTATGAAATTGACCGTTATTTACAACTAAGAATAAATACTACATTAAAAAGCATGTGTATTTCTGTGGCGGGAGTAAAACTGTGGAATAGCTTGTCAGAGGATCTCAAACAATGCAAAAACATAACACAATTTAAAAATAGATTAAAACATTTTTTTGGCTACACTTGTTAATTACTGGATATTTTTTTCTTTCTATGACTCTGATTGCAACTGTAATACTGTTTAGTTATCTATTTATTCTATTTTTGGCTACATTTGTTAATTATTGGATACTTGTTTCTTTCTATGACTCTGAAATCATTAAGAGCTCTAATGGATATAATGGAAAATTGAATTAAAGGGTAGGCATCTATAAGCTAGATAGCTTCAGCCTACACCTTTTCCATCTATTTATGAACCAGTTGAATGAATTATGGTATTATGGAAGGTTGACTGACTGTGATTGATGCTCAACTGTAAATAATTTTGTGTTAAAGATCGAATAAACTACTACTACTATTTACAGGCTTTCAGGCAGGATTTCTAGACATTCTGACGCAATTACTATTAACTATTATATTAGCTATTTCTTGGCATCATCGCGTAATTAGCAGCTTGTAAATTAAATTGGTTACATTTCTTGATGAGCAACAATTTCCAGCTGTAATTTTAGAGAAATAGAAGCAGTTACCCCCCCCCCCTTCTCTCCACGAGAGTTTCAACAAGTGCCAACAAAGAGCAACCAACTCAATGTTTATTTTATTTATAGATCAGTGTCAAAGAAAACTTTTTCATCGGTGGATGTTTAACACATGAAACTTAGATTAATCTAAAACTAGCACGTAAACTAATAATATTTTTTTCTGTTTTTTTGAATACAAATCACAGCTGTCCAAGTTAATGAGGTGTTAATATAAATCTTTAACTCTGCTCTTTTTTTTTAATGCACAACTTCACGCGTTCTGTTCATATTATTATTTGACAATAATAGAATCAGAATTACTTAAAGCAGAAGTAAGCGATATATTTGTGTCAATATAAGTCTTAAATAGTTATATCTTCCGACAGCAATCACTTACATAGAGTGTTTGGACCGAAACACGGGTCTCTCAGTCCCTCTGCTCTGCTCTGAGCCGAGGAGAAAACATTTCTCGTATCCTACAAGTTTTATCAAATGAGGAGAGAGAACGGCATGCAGGGCTGTGTGTGCAGCCAAGGGACGCCGTGAATGTGGTGACGTAGGGACGAGGACTGTTATGGTGCGTTCAAGGCAGCCCGTAACTCGTGTTTTTCCAACCTGTGAAGTCGTACCAGTTCGATCTGGTACGAGTTCACGGGTCAGAAGTTACGAGTGGCCGTTATAGTGACTTTCACAGGTAAAACAGGTCGGAAAAACACGAGTGGGTTGCCTGGAACGCTACAAAGTCGTAAGTCGTGACTTGAAGCTGTAATTTACGATTTCAAAAGCCTGCCTGGAACGCAGCATTAGCCAAAACGACCGGATCGCTTACTTCTGCTTTAATTGATCTTTCATTATAGAGCTCCCAAAAGAAAAATGAAAATATGAAATGTAATATACAGTACATACGAGTAAATAGAAGTTATTATCCTCTGATTAGACTCAGTTACCTCCATGAGAGAGAGAGGGTTTTTCACATTCAACAGCAAAGAGCTCATTTAAACTCAACACGGGTTCTCCTCAGGGAGGCAAAATGTAATAACGATGATCTACCACATATGAACGTTATTAAATCATCATGATGTTGTAAACTCTGGTTCCAGTCTGAGGTAGGACGCTCGTTTATTTTTATGGTTTCCCAGCAGCAGCAACTGTGTCCATGAAGTTTTGGCGAAGTATATTAAGAGTTTGGAGGTGGTTGTCGTCGTCTTTTTTTCGTCTGTGACTCTGACTGTGTGTTGTTGTTGTTTTTATTTTGTTTTTTTTGTCCTGCAGACGAAAACGAGAAAAGGCGCAGCGTAAATGGTCATATGACAGTAACTATAATGAAATCTATAGTGCAACATTGTTGGCGAATAAAAACAAGACTAAATGTGGTTTACAAAATAAAAACTCTGCTAAAATGTCACCTCATTATCGTTGACCAAAATGAGACGAGACAAAATAACGTTATAATGTTTAGCCGCGTTATTATTATTATTATTATGCAGTAATTTTGCTGTAGTGTGTGGGAACTGAAAATAAAAATGTTGAGCAGAGCGTCTACACTGCAAAAACTCAAAATCTTACCAAGAATATTTGTCTTATTTCTACTCAAAACAATCTCATTATACTTAAAATAAGACTCATCACATAAAAAGCAGCTTGTTTTTAGACACTTTTTACTTCTTTCAAGCATTTTTTTCACTTGAAATAAGTAGAAAAACTTGATAGTGGAGCAAGTTTTTCTTTCTTATTATAAGCACAAAAAACCTGCTTTCACTGGCAGATTTTTCACCTTATTTCAAGTGAAAATTAGTTTGAGACAAGTGAAAATGATCTAAAAACAAGTTCATTTTTAGTCAATGAGTCTTATTTTAAGTGGAAAGAGATTAGTTTTGACTAGAAATGAGACATTTTGACAAGAAATAAGACAAATATTCTTTTTTTTTTCGTCTGTGACTCTGACTGTGTGTTGTTGTTGTTGTTTTTTTTTGTTTTTTTTGTCCTGCAGAGACGCCGACGCCCTCGACGTGACCAACTGCACCTTGGAGCAGAAGAGGTCACTGTTCGTCATCGCCAGAGAAGCTTTCAACTCAACCGCTCGCACATCAACTGTCCCCGTGTCGTCCTACCAGCTCACACAACCGTATCTCGGTAGGAAACACAAACACACACACACACAAACACACACAAATGAATCTGAATACAAACAGACAGTGAGATCTCTGATCGTTGTGTTTCCGGGCCTGCAGGGGGAGCGCCTTTAGGCTATCTCAGAAGTCTGGCGATCTCAAACGTCAGCATGGACTTGGCGACGTTCACCGGCCTGGATGAGGACGTCGTGCTGGTCGGTTTATTCTCCATCGGATTAAAGAAATTAACCCTCTGATGACCCCTGGACATGTTTGTCCACCTCTCACATTTTCCCAACTCCCCACGGTCAAGGAGGTTTATTTTTGGGTAAACTCTGTATGTCCCGAATTTCAGAATGAAAGTCCAATTTTTGGGCCCGTAATGAATTTTTACCACACCCGTGAAATGTAAATAAGTAAAATACTGTTACCAGCCGTAAAAAAAATCAAATTTCCAAATTTTTTTGGAATAAAATGTTGTATGAATGATATATCAACAATCCCCTCTGTAAAAACCTTCGTAATACAGACAGGAATAAAAAATTATTTAAAAAAAAAAACATAGTATGAGAAATCATGTGTTTTTGCAGCAAAAACAACTGGCCAGGAAGGGGTTAAAAAATTTGAAACCCATGTCAAAAGTGATTTTCATGTTTAGTCAAGACCCAGCCCTATATGTATCACAAATATTTTGGGAGTAACTGATCTTCAATGTCTCTCACTAGTTGGGTTTCCATCCACCTTTTCTTATGCGCATTTTGTGAAAATGCGCATAAATACTTGAATGGAAACGCCAGAAATTCGAATAAAGGCAGTAAATGCGCATAAAAGTTTATACGCTTGGAGGGGGTGGATTTGTCAGCGTATCGAATAAAGGAAATGCGAGTTTTTGTGATGGAAACAGATTATGCGAATTGAGGCAGAGTTTGTGGGTGAAGCTGCTGCTGGACTTCACCCAGCGACGCCCCGGTCTCCCAGCTCTCCTCTCTGCACCCCGCGACACAAACGCGCTCCGTAACCCATAATCTTTTGTTTATGACGGTTAAGACTACACAAACACACGCCGTAACATCGTTATGTAACTTATTGATTTTTCACCGGCTTCGTATGTAAACAGATGCACATGGAGGAGAGGAGCATAACCAAAACAGCGGAAAAGCGAGCAGACTGTCACAGTTCCTACTGTCTTTCTGTGTAAATATCTCATGTTACAACATGAAAACCTGCAGCTTATATTCAAGTGCGGCCTATATATGTATTTTATTTTAAAATGTAGCTGGTGCGGATTATACAGGTGCGTCTATAGTCCGGAAAGTACGTAAATTGTCCATGATGTTGAGTGTCAGCTGAGTGTCAACTGTTGGATACATTCACGCTCTCTTATGACGTAATCTCACGGTGCACTCCTCCTAATCGCAAAACACTAATGAATGGAAACGGGCATAAATTCGCTTTGCTTTTTGCGCATTTTCACAAAATCCGCTTTTAAATTCGATACGACTTGGATGGAAACCCAACTACAGACACTGTAGGTAAACATGTTTGTCCAGATTGTAAAAATTGAAGGGTCATCTGAGGGTTAAAATGTGTGTGTGTGTGTGTGTGTGTGTTGCGTATTATGATGATGATGGTGATGATAATAAACCCTGCGCTGCTCTTCCCTCCACAGAGCCTGACTGTTTCTGAAGTTCGAGGTCTTCTCGGCACCAACCTGGAGGATCTGAAGGACTACGAGAACGAAACTCTGGTGAACACCTGGATCAGAAGCCAGCTGCAGTCGGAGCTGGACACGTTGGGCGTGGGGCTTGTGGGCGGCCGCGCCGACCCCACCACCGCCGCTCCGTCTGCCGCCACCACCACCGCCCAGAGCGGCGCAGCCACGACGACCGCTGCTGGAGCTGCAGCCACAACGGGCTCCACCAACACCACCACAGGTGAGCTATAGGATGAACTAATATCAAAATCCCCCAAACTTAAAGGGATGGTTCAACATTTTGGCAAATTGGCCCATTGCCTTAATCCCTATAGTTTTAGCAGTAGGTTTGTTACCTTTAATTGTCGGTGCAAGCTGTTTTTAGAACAGCGGAGCAGAGCCACGAGCTGCTCAGAGCTCATGGGATTTCTTGGTTTCCCTCATCAAACTCATCAAATACACAATCCAACAACTCCAAACCGCTCTCGTGGACAAGTTGTGACCTGCACATTCACCACGCTGCTGTATGATACAATAACGAAACGTTACAAGACGGAGTTGTTTTCGAGGTAAATTCATGCAAAACCGCTGATGCGCGTTTCCGTCGGGGGCAGTTTTTCGGCAAGCAGTCTCTGCATTTACCTCTAAAACAACTCTGTCTTGTAACATTCTGTTATTGTCTCATAGCGTGGTGAATGTGCAGGTCACAACTTGTCCACCAGAGCGTTTTGGAGTTGTTGGATTGTGTATTTGAGGGAAACCAAGAAATCCCATTAGCCTCCGTAGCGTAGCTCTGAGCAGCTCGCAGCTCGGCTCCGTCCGTGGAGTTCACTCTATTCACAAGTTGTATTGTGCCTGAAACAAATTGTTATTGAAAGTTGATATTAAAACTATAATTAAAAGAACACAGTGTTCAACTAAAACAGACAAAAAAACATAAACAAAACTGAGTGGAGGGTAAACAGTGCAGCTGCTGCACGAGGCCGCCATCTTGGATTTCGTTCCTCTCTACAGTTTCCAAGTTGGGACTTTTAATGACGTAGCCTAGTAGTGACATCTTGATTATTTGACTTCTGAACTCTAATGTAACACATCATGAGATAGACACTGTGTATGAAGAGTTTGGAGGTGGATGTCTTGTGTTTTTAAGTGGAAGAAAGGTACTAGTATAAACTGGACATGCTAATGTTTGTAGCTTACATCTCTTCCAAAGCCAATAAGGAGCATTTCACACTGTATTATTTTGGTTTTTCATTTTCACTAATGTTGAAACATGACTTATCATCTAACAGTGGAGAACATATTGTGTTACTGAGCTCTAACTAAATGTGTCTTTCCCTCAGGTGATGGTGTGCGTATCCGGGCAGACGTCGGCCTCTCCTTCCTCCTTCTCCTCACACTCTTCGTCACTTCTCAGCACATCGTAATGTGAAGAAAGTTGACTTACGTTATTTAACTTCAGGATCCTGAATTGTTTAGTTGACAAGATGGAGAAATACTTTTTTTTATTCATCTCTAGCCAAAAGGTTACCTCACACCATATTGTGACTCCGTCCTGCACTGCACTGCACTGCTTGTTACGAATGAAATATTTTACGGTGCAATAACAACACAATAGGTGTAAATAATATTCTTTACTAGGTAATCTTCAATACTTTTTCAGATTTTTTTTGTCTTTTCACTTGAAGCTTCAGTTGTTTCAACTGTTGAAATGAAGGATAAACAGAAAAATGAAGGTGACAGTTTTCCTACTTCCGTTTTGCTCACTGTAAACTTGTTTCCATTTGACGTAGCACTTTGTTAAGGCAGGCTGACCTTAAGAATGAATGGTTTACCTGAAGATTTATACGATCAATAATAAAAAAAACACATGTTTATCTTTGCATATCCCTCCCGGCTCCTTTTTTATTACAGTCAAGAGTGAAAAGGGAACGAGTTAGGAGTAGCTACATGTCAAGTCTAACACTGTAAAAAACCTGTAGGGCTGCAAATAACAACTGAATAAGAGGCATGAGTCAACATGTAACAGTGTCAGTGGAAACTTTTATTACTGTCTAATTCAGCATAATTACATTTTCTGAGTTCAACACTGGTTCATTCAGGAGGAAACTGCTGACTGGTGAATGTGCTGGAAGTTTAACCCTGAGTAGGGAGGGACCCATATCCGTTTGGGGATGCGATTACAACAATTACTTCCACTATTGATTCATATTTTTACGTATAAAAGCTCACGTAATAATGAAAAATGCCCTATTCAGTTTACTGTAGTGTTCTACAAAGTCAAGCATCAAATTTTCACGTTTAATAAACATGAAACCAGCATATTTTTGGCTTTTATGCAAAAAAAAAAGAGAAATAAAAAAGTGTTTGACTATTATTATCAAATAGTTGCTGGTTATTTATTTCTTGTTTGACTAATCATTGCAGCTGTAGGATCAGTTATAAGCGTTTATACACGCCAAGGACAGTCTTGCAGGTCGGACAGGTGTGCTTGGCGTCTCTCAGCCGGTCCACACAGAACGGGATGAGACAGCAGCCTAAAACAAAACTGGAGAAGCAAATGTGTACAGATATTTATCATGATAAATATTATATAGTTTACAGGTCAAGTCAATTATAGGCATGGACTAAGTGGACTAAAATAACAATAAATGTCTTTATATCACACAAAAAATATGTATTAAAGGTCCCATATTATGAAAAACAGTTTTTTTCTGGTTTCTACATACATAAACTGATCCTCCCTGAGCCTATCAACTCCTAGAATGAGGAAAGCAAACAGGTCCTGCGTCGACTCTGCAGCCCACCGACTAGTAAAACGCTGCTCATACAGGCTGTTCAGACTCAGCTCCTGTGGTGATGTCACGACGGGAGTGAGGCCGGCCCCGCAGCGCGATAAAACGCAATAAAACTATTTCTATGGCAGCAGTGCACAGAAAGAAACTCCTGAGATTAGTTGATGAAATACCGACCAATTTTAAGTCATAAAGTCGTAATAATCTTTGCCATGTACAGTACAGTAACCATGTTACTTAAAGGTGCAGGCACAGAAACAGCTTGTTCTCAGCAGAGCTCATTTGAGCGACTTTTAGACAGCGGACATTCAGGACCACGGATCAGTTTGGGGCAATACATTTCGAATACAGTTTAGTTGGACGTCTGACAGCTGAGTGAAATTGAGTAAAAAGAGTATAATATGGGATCTTTAACAAAGATAAACTTCTCATACACTATGACATATCAACCTATTTTATTAGTTGCCATATGGTAGGTTTTACTTTAGTATTATTTTTAGTCTCCAGGGCTGTTCACCACCTTCTTACCCACAGAAGAAGAGGCCTCCACAGAACAGGTAGGTGAGCAGACCGGCGTTGTAGTCGACCTTAGTGAGGACGGTCTGATTGCACTTAGGACAGACAGTCTGGACCGGGTTGTCTCCCAGCGGACCGACTGTCGCTAACACGAAACAAGGAGAGGAGAGGAGAGGAGAGGAGAGGGGAAGAAGGGCACATCATTTTGAATCAGATTAATTATTTTTTGTTTTAATTAGAGTTGTGCTGCTCATGCGAGGATCACTGACTCACCGACAGGCACTTGTGCATTCGCCATTATCCCTGTAAACAAATTATATCTAAGATGAAAGTAATGCAGGCTACAACATGCACACACACACACACACAGTGGTGGACAGTAATGGAGTAAATTTACTTGAGTACTGTACTTAAATATAGGACTTTACTTGAGTATTAGATTTCTTTGGTACTTATTACTCTTACTTGAATACATTTCCAAGACAAATATTTTTACTTTTACTCGAGTTAATTTCTAGGAAGGCTGAAAAGTACTCGTTACTTTCAGGTCTGCTTTTTTTTTTTTCTAAAATCCTATTGGACACAAGCTGTGTTTGTCAAAGAAGGAAACCCTAACCCCTAAAAGCAGCACATCAGTGCAGCTGCTTTCAAAGAGTCAATTCTCAGAAATAAGAGTTAAAAGCTCCTTATATTCATTTAGAAAAAAATATAGTAATTCATTGATGTGAAAAATAAGAAATTTACTCTTACTCTTACTTATACTTAAAGTAAATTTAAAAGTATGTACTTTTGGATACTTAAGTACCTTTAAAAGCAAGTACTTTTTTACTCTTACTCGAGTAACATGTCGACTGAGCTACTTTTACTTGTAACGGAGTAAATTTTGACCAGTAGTATTTGTACTCTTACTCAAGCACACAAACAAACAAAATAACTAATAAATCACAAGGGCCATAAACGCATCACGTCATCTGCAGCCTCTACCTGACACCATAATTTAAAACTTTGAAGAAATTAGTTTGTGTTTGAACTCAAAGATGAAGATGAAGATGTACAATTAAATTGGTTTGTATAGTAAAAGGTTTGACATTTGGTGATAATAAAATCTATTTGTTCACTATATAAAAGGTAAAAAAAGTGTAAATTGAATCTCTATCTACCATGAAAGAGAGAATTACCTATAGGTGCCAACAAGTTCCCCATAAAAATAGCCACTAAAGTCCTATAAATACTGTGATAATTAGTTTAACAAATCAACTTATTTAACGTAGCCTATTTGAATGTATACTCACAGTTTGTGTATAGGAGGACGTCGTGCGGCTGCAGAGCGGACGGTTTCCCCACAGTGTGGGCGACACCTTCTCTGCCAACCTCGTTCACTTCCACAAGTCATGAGATCAGATTGAATCGTCTGCAGCGAACCTCACTGACCCAACCCCATCCCAAACCAAGGCTGAACTTTACATTCACAGCTTTCCAGATTGGTGTATGAGAGAGAATTATAATTTGATGTTCATATTTATTGATCCATTTCATTTAATTACATTTAATTACATTCAAATATATTGTCCTGGTCTCAACCGGCTCATTTTCTGGCGTGTTTTTTGGGGAGAATTGCTATATTTGCTATAATAATTTGCATTTTAATGTTGAATACACACAGGTAGATTTAGAAAAATGCACTGAAAGTAAATTAAAATTCTTACCATTCTTGATTGATGATAAACTACACGGCTTGGATGAATGTTATATCATTGTAATGGGGTTTTTATTTGCGATAGGACAGTGGAAACTTCTTTAATGAATGAAATTATACCCCATTGTCATAGGAAACTTTACTCCTGTTGTCTCTTGTGTTTGTGTGTGTATGTTGTCAGTTCAAGGCTGCAGTGCAAACTTAATAAAATAACATAAGAGTACAGTAACAGCAAAAAGTGAGAGCAGCTTTTAGTTTCTTTAAGATAAAGATGTAAAAAATATTATCTGGTATGTTGTGTAAAATAAAACAAACATGTCTGTGGCTGAGAGGGTTTTTTTTTGCAGGAGCAGGAAACTAACTGCAGACGACCTTTCACTGAAAGTAAAAAATGAGCAGCACATGCTCCTGCTGATCCAAATTAGATTCTGGCATCTGACGTCTTTATGCTGAACACAGTCGTGCTGGATTCACGGTCACACAGTGCCAATCTGTTCTCACTCCACTCCACATGCCTCAAAGGATAAAGCTGCATCCTTATTTTTAGGCCAATATAGCTGCGACACCGTTAAAACAGTTAACGCTCATTAGCTTATTGTCATCAAATTTATCCTCGGGGTGGGTCAGTGTTACTATGCTGTTGCATCAGCTGTTTTAAAGGTCCAAACTCTATAAAAGTGGATTCATAAATCTGTTTCGTATTAATTCTGTGAAAGTATCAAAGCCTCAGTCAACAGACAAGTGCACGCAGCCTGTATTCAGAAACTCGACCTTAAAATGAGCCATCAGGATTTCTGTAACTTTATGATGTCACAACAAAACACCAATCAGGTTTAGCCATGTCTTAAGCCCCGCCCACTATCGGACATCGCAGGATTTGGATTCAAAACAAACAAAAAAACAGTCGGCCAATCAGAGGAGAGGATCAGAGCCTCCTCTCTTCTGATTGGCTGAAATGCGCCTTCAGTTTTTGAACAGAAAACATTTAAATTTACACTTTAGTGCAGTGTTTTTCAACCATGGGGTCGGGACCCCACGTGAGGTCGCCTGGAATTCAAATTGGGTCGCCTGAAATGTCTAGTAGGCTAATTGATTAAAAAAAAAAAAAAATACTGATGAGAATTCACTATTTTAACTTCTTTTTAAAATTATGATTAAAAACAGCACACACAATCGTAAATAACTGTATTCTATACTTTCACTTTCTCTAATATATATTGAGTTCAAATAAAATGTAGCATATAAAAATGTCTTGATTGACGACCGCGATCACAGGGTCGCCAGAAATTCATGATGTCAAAATGGGGTCATGAGCCAAAAAAGGTTGGGAACCACTGCTTTAGAGAATACAGAATGAGGCATTCAAAGACACACTGTAAAGTTAATCTTTATTCCATTTTAACTTTTATTTTTACCGATCATGAATCTGATTTCACACTGAATTAAACATTAAACCCAATATTTTAATATTTTAATGTCTACAGTACGATAAACCTGACAACATATCAACATTATGTTTCATCCCCCCAACCCCTCTTGGACATTTAAAAAAGAAAATAAATTCTACAGTTTTATGAGATTAGTCATTATTTATTTCCTCAGGACCTAACCCTGTAAAAAAAAAAAAAAATCAATATTATAAAAATGACTGAACTGTTTATTTGGATGAAAATATGACGTTAAAATTCTTGTTCTGAATTATACTGATGGAGATGCAGTTGTTTTTGTCACCAGGTGGCAGCAACAACATGAGAAACTCTTATCTCTACAACTTGTGTAAAATATATGATGACTTATATCTATAATAATAATTAATCATTAACCTTGTGATGTGATGAGCCTGAGTTTGTATAGATTTGCATTTGTGTATTGTGTATATTCCTGCTTCTTCGCCACAATAAAACACAACAACAACACTAAGATGAAAGATTCTTTTAATCAGTAAAAACAGGTGCAATATTTCACATGTAAACAATTGCAGCATGTCATTCATAATACCTGAATAGTTACAGAAATTAAATTTTAGTGACTCAAGGATTCCTGTAAAAATAGATCGGCTTAACAAAAGAACCTTTTTATCCCCTTCAAAACAAACAAAAAAAAGAAACAAACAGATTTCTTGCCGATTATTGATCAGTGCTCATCGACTCACCGACAGACCGATCGATCGATGAGCAGTCGTGTGCTGCGTCTTCAGGATTCAGTAAATCGTCTCAGCTTCATTTGTTGTAGCCCTTTCCCCCTGCAGCCAAACTCTACAGCACTAACCCGTGGTCGCACACGAGATCTTAGTGTCAATTCCCCAATAGTGGCTTTTATACTTACATACACACTTTATACTTACTACTACACTTAAAGGGATAGTTCAACATTTTGGCAAATTGGCCCATTGTCATAATCCCTATAGTTTTAGGAGTACTGTAGGTTCGTTACCTTTAATTGTTGGTGCAAGCTCAGAGCTACGCTACGGACGCTAATGGGATTTCTTAGTTTCCCTCATCAAACTCATCAAATACACAATCCAACAACTCCAATACGCTCTGATGGACAAGTTGTGACCTGCACATTCACCACGCTATGGGATAATAACAGAACGTTACCAGACCAGAGTTGTTTTAGAGGTAAATTCATGCAAAACTGCTGATGTTCAAGGGCTAGTTTTTCAGCAAGCAGTCTCTGCATTTACCCTGAAAATGGCTCCGTCTCGTACCAGAGCGTTTTGGAGTTGTTGGATTGTGTATTTGATGAGTTTGATGAAGGAAACCTACGCCGATCTAAAAAATAGCTTGCACCGACAATTAAAGGTAACGAACCTGCTGCTATGACTATAGGGATTAAGGCAATGGGCCAATTTGCCAAAATGTTGAACTATCCCTATAATCCCTATAATAACAATAGAGAGTTACATCAGATGTCCCAGTGTTTTTATGCTCCCATGATTTAAACTTTATTTTATTTTCCTAATCTTTTCCATTAAGTTTCCTGGAGAGATTCATGTGATCCTAGGAAATAAAGAGGCTGAAACTGTTGTTTTGTTTTTTTCAGATGAAATAAGAAACTGTTCCAGTGAATATCAATTACTCATTTGTTTATTATTTGAATTGTTTCGCACATGTCGCATGCGTTATAGTCCACCTGCATTTTGCATTTAGACACACACATCACTCTCTGTCACTATAATCTCACTTTCTATGTTTCTTTCCAGGAAACTTCTTTGTGATTTATTTGGATTTAATATGAAATTTCATCACCCACAGAAAAAAAAAAAAAAAAAAAAACATAAACAGCTTCTCAACACTTCCAACAGTTTTTTTTTTACATCAACAGTCCAGCACCCCTACTTCCTTCCTTCCTTCCTTCCTTCCTTTCTTCCTTCCTTCCTTCCTTCCTTCCATAGCTGGGCTTTTAATGTGAAAACACTACAGGAAGTGTTGAGGGCAGCATTGATTAGGAGCAGGGCGAAGAATTAGAGTGTGAAAATATGATTCGTGTTTAAAAAAAAGAGAGAGAAAGTGAAGCAGCAGCAGTAGAGTGGTGAGAGCAGCTCGACTTTTTTTACTTCAAATATTAACGACCGGTCTGTATTTGTTGGTGCTCGTCATCATCGACTGGTGCCGTTACTCTGAACACTGGGCTTTTATGTGAGGATTGGATTCATGTTAAAGGAATAGTTCACCAAAAAATGAAATTCAGTCATTGTTGATTCACCCTCATGCTGATGAATACTACGCGGTTCGTAGTCCAACGAAATCCTTATATGAGAGTCAATAGCGTCAGACACAAAAAGGTCCATAAAACTACACAAAAACCTTGTAATATTCCTCCACACTGCTCGTCCGCTGCAATCCAAGTGTCCTAAAGGGATATAGTCCAGAATTTACTCGAAACGATGAATTTAGGACATTTTTACAGCCTTACAGACGTCGTTTTGAGTTAACTCTGGACTATATCCCTTCAGGACACTTGGATTGCAGCAGACGAGCAGTAAGGAGGAATATTACAAGGTTTTTGTGTAGTTTTATGGACGTTTTTGTGTCGGGCGCTATTGACTCTCATATAAAGTTTTCCTTGGACTACGAACCGGCCTCCCTGGTCTCCAGATGCACTTTGAGGAATAAAAAACTACTCCAGAGTATTCATCAGCATGAGGGTGAATTTCATTTTTTGGTGAACTATTCCTTTAATTCAGGGAAGGTAGAGAATTTGGCTGCAGAGTCTTTTTTTTTTTTACATTTTTTTTTTTTTTTAGAAAGTTGAACTCAGTCACGCCTTCGTTTGAAATGTTGGCACTGGATTCCTGCAGCTAGTGAAGATCCTCGATCGTCACAGCACTTTGGAGGTTTTTCGTTCGGACTCTGCTGTTTCTTTTCCTTCCCTCCCTTCTACGTCTCGTCTCCGTTAGCAGCAGTCTTCATTTTCCTTTTACTGTTTTCCGATCCTAACTGTCCTTTCCTCCTCTCTTCTTTTTTTCCTCTGATGAGAAAGTTTGCTCGATCGCTGTTTTGCGGCTTAGAGGGATAGTTCACCCAAAATTCAAATTTCACTCATTATCTACTCACTCTCATGTCGACTAAGGGCTGGGAGAATTTTCAGAGTCCTCCGTCCCTTCTCTGAGTTACGGGGGGGGGGGTCCGCGCAGCAGTATTTGTCCATATAATGGTTGTCAATGGATACCAACTTTCTTCGTCCAAAAAGACACACCAAAAAACATCCAAATACCTCCATACTGCTCGTCTGTAATGTCCCTCTTGTACTGAAGCCCTGACATGAGAAATTGTTCCGAAAAAAATTAAATAAGTCTATGTTTTAAGCTTGTTTGTAGCGGAAGCTCCCAGTGTCTCATTTCACTGCTTTTCTTGTGACTGGCGGAACAATTTCTCACGTCGGGGCTTCAATACAAGAGGGACATTACAGACGAGCAGCATGGAGGTATTTGGATGTTTTTTAGTGTGTCTTTTTGGACGAAGAAAAGTTGGTATCCATTGACAACCATTATATGGACAAATACTGCTGCGCGGACCCCCCCCCCAGCCCCGTAACTCCGAGAAGGCACGGAGGACTCTGAAAATTCTCACAGCCCTTAGTCGACATGAGGGTGAGTAGATAATGAGTGAAATTTTAATTTTGGGTGAACTTATCCCTTTAAACACGACCTCGTCATGTCAGCTGTTTCACCTCGTGTCCTGTGATTTCCCTCAGGAGTCCCTAGTGCAGAACGTGTGGTCAGGACGCCGCCATATGGCTTCGTTTCTGTTCCTCCTCCTCCTTCCTCTCCGCCTCCGCCTGCTCTCTGGCGTCGGTCCGGTCCGTCAGCGCCCTCAGCAGGATGCGGAGCAGCGTGTTCTCGTTCAGCAGGCTCTCCGACGCGTCCGCCAGCTCCTGCAGCCGCCGCACCGCCTCGCCGAGCTGCCGGCTCTTCTCCCGGTGCTGCTCCTCCAGGCTCTCCCGCTCCCGCTGCAGCTCGCCGCTCCGCGCCTCCAGGCCGCGGGCGTCCAGCGTCAGCCGCCGGTTGTCGCGCCACAGCTGCGCCAGCTGCCGCGAGAGGCGCTCGCGGGCGAGATGCAGCGCCTGGACTTGGCGCTGCAGCGACAGGAACTCCACGCGCAGGACGGCGGCGGCGGCGGCGCCCGGTCCCGAGCAGTTCCCGTCGACCGGCGGCGGCACCGGTTTGTCGGCGGCGTCGTGCACGGAGCCGGAGTGCTGCAGGATGAAGCGGAGGAGGTTCGGCAGCGTGATGGGCAGGTCGTCAGGAAACTTCACACTGAGATGTTTTCTAGAAGAGAAAAAACAAGAGTGAAAACTAATCTGTCGATATTTTTGCGAATGATCAGTGTCTTTTTAAAGTCTGTGTCCCCTTTCAAAGCAGAAGTAAGCGATCCGGTCGTTTTGGCTAACTTCCTGTCAGATGGAGTTAGCAGTCCCCGCCCTCGTCCCTACGTCACCACATTCACGCGCATCCCTTGGCTGCACACACAGAGAGGACCGCCCCTTTATGCCGTTCTCTCTCCTCATTGGATAAAGGTTGTAGGATACAAGGAAAGTTTTCTCCTCGGCTCAGAGCAGAGCAGAGTGACTGACAGACCCGTGTTTCAGACCAAACACTCTATATAAGTGATTGCTGTCGGAAGATATAACTATTTAAGACTTATATTAACACAAATATTCCGCTTACTTCTGCTTTAATTTGTTTTATTCATTTATTTCCTTTAAATCTTACTACATTCAACCAGATTTAAATCTTTTTTTCCCCCAGAAATGTTTCTAACATTCAACAACAGTAAATACGGCGAAACAAAGCAACAATCACAACTGTAACAAAGCAATTTTTGGTTTATTTGTTTTATTCATTTATTTTCTTAAAGGTCCAGTGTGTAAAACGGGGGAAAACCGTGACATCTATTGTTCAGATTCTAGTTTGTAGCGCTCATTCGCTCACTCTCCCCCCTCCTGTCGGCAAAGTGACGGTGGCCTCCGAGGACAAAAAAAAAACCGTGTTTACCATGACTGAAATAAAACGACTGGGAGTATTTCAGGAGCATCGAGATGAAGATCTTTAATTTTACGATATGTCTGTTGTTTCCTATACTCCTTCTTCTTCATTGGTTTATCTATAAACGCGAAAGTCCAGGCTGCCGTACAAACATAGCGGTGCAAGATGGCGACACTTGCTGTATGTACGTAGATATAAAAGAATAATTATAAGGCTATAATAAAAACCAAACAAACTTTATTTTATAGTGATTATTATACAAATATATTCATGGGTAGTATATTCAGATCTTGCCAGTAAACCTTGACAAATATTACACACTGGACCTTTAAATCTAACTACTGTATATTCAACCAGATTTAATGTTTTTTTTCCCCAAGAAATGTTTCCAACATCCAATAACAATAATATTACCGACGGAGCCGCCTGTTACAAACTGTCAGACATTTTAATAACACGATATCCAGATACCAGGTAAATAGAAATTTGCATCTCTAACTGTGTGTGTGTGTGTGTGTGTGTGTGTGTGTGTGTGTGTGTGTGTTTGCTCTCACCTGTATCTGGGGAAGAGAAGAATAGAGGGAACATGATCCGTCATGAACTCCCAGGGGAGGTCGTTGCGGGCGACATTCACCCTGCACAGAGGAGAATTGTGGGAAAATTATTTTCTATCCCTTTATGAGAGCAGATAGATAGTGCCATAGATAAACAATCACACACACACACACACGCGCACACACACACACACACACACACACACACACACACACACACACACCTGGCCACAGTGATGGTGCTGTTTCCCTGCAGTAATCTGGCCAGCTGGATGATGATGTGGTTGAGAACGGAGCAGAAGCCGCACCACTGAGTGTAGTAGAACAGCACGACGTCCTGAAACCACGACACACATTCAGACATCACGTTAAAAGCTCTCCTGTTTGAATTATATACTGTAACCTTTGACCTGTTGTACAAAATAAACCTGGCGCCAGGTTCAGAGACCACAGTTTAAACCTGAGCGGGTAAATTCCCAGAGGTTATTTGACTCTTGAACGATAAATCTCTGACAATCTAATGCACATTGTGTCTTTTTAATTTTTTGGGGGGGGTGTTTAGCTCCTGCACTCAAGATTATATACTGTTTTCTTTTTTTGTTGTGTTTTCATGTTTTTTGGGGAGAATTGCTATATTTTAATGTTGAATACACACATGTAGATTTACAAAAATGCACTTAAAGTAAATTTAAATTCTTAACATACTTGACTGATGATAAACTACATGTTTTAGATTAATGTTATATCATTGTAATGGGAGTTTTTTTTTTTTGTGACAGGGCAGTCGGTGGTTTTATTACTTGTGTGAGGATGGGTGTTGAAGAAGATACCTATTAAAACTCAAAACCTGCACCAATAGACCTAAAAACTGCTTTTTATATAGGGAAATCAGCACTTTTAACACATTTAATATCACAAAATGAACATCATTGAAGTTACACTCTTAATTCGGTTGTATTTCGTTATACAATGACAATAAAGTCAACCCGGGCAGTCAAGTATGCAAAATACTTTAATTCTATTTTTTTTCCAGACAAAACATTTCTTTTTTTTTTTACTTTTATCTGATCTGGGTCGTTTCCTAAAACACGACCGACTGCAGCGTGGACAGGCTGAGAGACGGTGAAGCAGAGTCTCCTCTCACCTTCTGAATGTCCATGACGGACGGCAGGAAGGAGGAGGTGGTCAGCTCCGTGATGAGGGGCCGAGGAGACGACGTCCGCTGCCTCGACTCCTCCTCCTCCTCCTCCTCCTCTTCCTCCTCACCGCCGCTCCTCTTCTTCTCCTCTCCCACCAAGTGTCTTTCTAGGAGACTGTAAGGAGCGCTGAAGTTCCTGATGAAGGCCTCTGTAACACAAACACCAAGAAAACAGAAAGTTACAGTAAGGATCATTTTCAATATGTCATATATTAGCCGCAGTTTCCTGCCTTAAACAGTAGTAAATCTCAGCTCTTGACATCACTAAACATCCCGTAGGAGCCAGAAACAACAACGCAGATCATGGACTAAAGTTGAAACTTTAATATCTTCAATCAATAACTTAAAATCTTCAAAACACGGCTAAAAACCCCATTTCTTTTCCATAGCATTTGATTCAGCATTTTATTTTATTGCACCCACTGATTTTAAATGTTCTTTCTCTCTTTCATTTTTCTCTTTTTATATTCTTTTGTCATTGTAGTTCTTGTTTTGCACATAATTGTAAAGCACTTTGGTCAACATTTGTTTTGTTTTTTTTAAATGTGCTCTAAAAATAAAGCTGACTGGACTTGAAACCTCGACTCGTACAGACACTTTAAACACAAAACGCTCTGTCTGTCCTTTTCAGTGCAAATGTCTTGACTCCTCTGCCCTGAAAGCATCTGTCTGTGTCCAACATGCAAAACACAGTGAAACTAAGTCAACTCGGCTGCTTTGCTCATATGTAAACCTGCTGTTTGTTATTTGTTACTTATTTGTCTGTAGAGAACATGAGCATCCGAAACCAACCAGGGAAAGAAGACAGCAACTTGTTTTAAACATTGTGTTTAGACGTGACCAGTATGAATGTGATCTTAAAGGGATAGTTCAACATTTTGGCAAATTGGCCCATTGCCATAATCCCTATAGTTTTAGAAGTAGGTTTGTTTTTAGAACGGCGGAGCAGAGCCATGAGCTGCTCAGAGCTACGCTACGGAGGCTCATGGGATTTCTTGGTTTCCCTCATCAAACTCATCAAATACACAATCCAACAACTCCACAACGCTGTGGTGGACAAGTTGTGACCTGCACATTCACCACACTATGAGATAATAACAGAATGTTATGAGACAAGAGTCGTTTTCTTATTATCTGATTCTTATTATGATAACCATTATTATCATGAACACCTCTCTGACAGTATCAATCAAAACTGAATATCATTATCTCTCTGTCTCCCCATTTCCTGTCTCTCTCTGACTCTCCTATCATTTAAAGGCATAAAAGCCCCAAAAAAGACTTTAAAGAAAAGAAAAAGTGAAGTTTTAAAGCAGAAGTAAGCGATCCGGTCGTTTTGGCTAACTTCTTGTCAGCCGATGGAGTTAGCAGTCCCCGCCCTCGTCACCACATTCACGCGCATCCCTTGGCTGCACACACAGAGAGGACCGCCCCTTTATGCCGTTCTCTCTCCTCATTGGATAAAGGTTGTAGGATACAAGGAAAGTTTTCTCCTCGGCTTACAGCAGAGCAGAGTGACTGACAGACCCGTGTTTCAGACCAAACACTATGTAAGTGATTGCTGTCGGAAGATACAACTATTTAAGACTTATATTAATTTAATTTAATTTAATTTAATTTCCTTTATTTGTTTAAGAGGGACAGTGTACATCAATGAACATTTTAAAAAAATAAAATGTAAATGCACCCAATTATAGCCAAAAGGCTAATTTCCGTTGGCAGTCCCCCTGCCTGATGGAGCATGGCAATAAAACATAAAACAAAGGTATATAAAAAGTTACATTAAGACACATTAAGACAGATATATATCACACAGATATATATCACACAGATATACATCACACATATCACAGATCGCTACACAACAATACACCTTATCCCCCACCCCTCCGACCCACATGCACGTACGCATTAACACAAACATTCTGCTTACTTCTGCTTTAACGGCTCTGAGCTGCTCTACTAGTTTAGATCCTACCACATGTTCCTAACAAAGTGACCGGTGAGTGTGGCGTCATCTCACCCAGAGACTCCGTCAGCGTGGCGGCCGGGCTGCGATGGAGAACGTAGTGAACCTCGTCCTTCAGGTTCACGATGGCTGCGAACGAGCCGTCGCTGCTCCAGTTGCCTGGCGCCCGTCCCTCCTCCTCCTCCTCCTCCTCCTCTTTCTCCTCCTGCTGCTGCTGGTGGTGGTGGAAGGCAGCGCTCCTGTTGCCCGTGGCGCCGAGCCTCACGGCCAGCGGCCAGTTCAGGGCCACGTCCAGCACATAAAACCTGAGCGTCCTGTTGGTCTGACAGCGCAGCCCCGTGATGCCGTCTGCCCCCTCGCCTCCTCCTCCTCCTGGAGCGGCGGGCGACGGAGGAGGAGGCGTGAGGGGAGCGCTCCGCCCGTCCGGCCCGTCTTTGGCGTGTTGCGACTCGTTGAGTTGAGGTTCTACTTTCCTGCAGCAGGCACTGTATCGGCTGAACGGGCTGTAGCTGCTCAGGAAGTTGCTGCAGCCGTCTGAGGCGGCGACGCTGACGGACTGGAGGCAGCAGTGTCGGAGATAAGGCTGCAACACGTCTCCTTCTCCCCGGGCGGCGGCGGCGGCGGTGGTGGCGGAGGAAGAGGAGGAGGAGGAGGAGGAGGAGGAAGAGGGGAACGAGCAGCGTTTGGAAGAGCTGTGACAAACCTCGCACACGTTGGTGCTGGACTCTGGGAGAGGAACCGACTGGCAGCACAGAGAGTTTGAGTCCAGGCTGGAGCGGTTGTTGTTACAGGAATGATAACGCAGAGCGATGTCGGCGATCTGAGAGAGAGGAGGAAAATATAAATGAAGTATTTCATGACAGAAGTATAAAAGTATGATATAATATTATAGTATTAAAGGACAATTCCAGGCGAATTCAACTCTGGGGTGTATTTTCATATCATTTTAGGTCTAAAAGAATGAATCTGAAGATTTTCAGTTTAATCGCTCCTGTTTTGCGGTAGTTGCGTCTGTCCGCGCATCGCCACAGCAGCAATGAATGGGAGTGGATGTAAGTTCCGCTGTTTAGGCTGTTTACATCCCTCAAAGCCGCAATTTTTTTCCACAGACAGCGTCAGATGGAGACTCAAACATGCACCGAGAAGTTTATTTACTTCAAGCAAGCCGACATGTTTGTAAAACTAGATCTAATTAAAGTCTCCCGGAGTCTCGCGCGAGACCCAGTTGCTGTGCTCGGTGTGTTCAGGAGCAGTGGGAAAAGCTACCGTTTGTGTCATAAACACAGGAATATCAACTCTTTACTTGCTTCAAGTAAAAAAAACTTATCGGCGCATCTTTGAGTAGCCACCTGACGCTGTCTGTGGAAAAAAATGTACACTTCAAGCAAGTAAAGAGTTGATATTCCTGTGTTTATGACACAAGTGGTAGCTCCTACTGCGCCTGAACACACCAGCACTGCAACTTCGGGCTCGCGCGAGACTCCGGGAGACTTTGAATTAGATCTAGTTTTACAAACATGTCGGCTTGCTTGAAGTAAATAAACTTCTCGGTGCATGTTTGAGTAGCCATCTGATGCTGTCTGTGGAAAAAAATTGCGGCTTTGAGGGCTGGAAACAGCCTAAACAGCGGAACTTACATCCACTCCCATTCATTGCTGCCGTGGCGATGCAGGGACAAACGCAACTACCGCAAAACAGGAGCGATTAAACTGAAAATCTTCAGTTTCATTCTTTTAGACCTAAAATGATATGAAAATACACCCCTGAGTTGAATTCGCCCGGAATTGTCCTTTAACAACTTCTACAACACTTTTCAAAACAAAGTTAGAAAGTGTTTTAGTTTTTAGAAATTCAGTCATTATTGACTCACCCTCATGCTGATGAATACTCTGGAGTAGTTTTTTATTCCTCAAAGTGCATCTGGAGACCAGGGAGGGGGGTTTGTGGTGCAACGAAAACTTTATATGAGAGTCAGTAGTGTCCACCACAAAAAGGTCCATAAAACTACACAAAAACCATTTAATATTCCTCCTTACTGCTCGTCTGCTGCAATCCAAGTGTCCTGAAGGGAGATAGTCCAGAGTTTACCCAAAACAACATAATTAAAGCAAGTCCGGTCACGTCCACGTGCATCGCGTGAACGTGAGAGCGCCCCAGGCAAATTCAATACAGGACTGTTTAGGCTGTAAAAATGTCCTAAATGATATCATTCCGGGTAAACTCTGGACTATATCCCTTCAGGACACTTGGATTGCAGTGGACGAGCAGTAAGGAGGAAGATTACAGGGTTTTTGTGTAGTTTTATGGACCTTTTTGTGTCAGGCCCTATTGACTCTCATATAAGGATTTCGTTGGACTACGAACCGGCCTCCCAGGTCTCCAGATGCACTTTGAAGAATAAAAAAGTGATGTGATCTTTACTTCTACACTTTAGACTGACATTATAAATATATAATATAATATAATATAAAGATGTATTTTTGGACAACACATTTTAGTTTGTGAGTCTAATAAAACTGTCAGTGTCAGGTGTTACTGATACAGAAACCTGGTGTGATTGGCATTAAAAATAACAATTCATGTTCATTATGTGACGTCCCCAAGAATAACTGTGCAACGACTTCGATGCAGCCTGTGTTTACCTGCTGCAGTACGGGGTTGGGCTTGGACCCGAGCGGGTTGTGCTGCAGGAACAGCAGCAGCGCGGGACCTTTGCTCAGCTCGCGCTCCAGCAGGCGGGACTTGGTTCCTGGCGGCTGCATCCACTGCAGGACGGTCTCCAGGTGCTCAAACACCCAGCTGCAGATCGCCTCCGACGTGAAGTTACGCTCACTTCGGGGGAAAATCTGAAAAGACGACGGAAAAAAAAAAAAAACATACAGCACGAAGCCCGTGGCACGTTTTAGTATTAGAAATCCTTCCATCATGTATTCAGTTTTACATTTTCTCGCCACCTCCTGATGCGGTTTCTTACCAAAGAGGAGTTAAATCTTCTGTGGAGGTAAACTGTTTCATCTTCTTTCAGCGAGATGGCCTCAGCCACCTGTTTGTTGGTCACGACCCCAAAACGTACGACACCGGGGTAATCTGCCCCCGAAAGAGACAAACAAGGTTCAGAGCGCGGAAAATAGTCGGTTCTTTCAACTGTGTTTTTGTAATATTGTCCTGCCACCTGTTCCCATTCTTTCCTCCTTTTATTCCTACTCTGAACTTGCATCAGTAGCAACTACAAATTGTTTTCGTCATCAATTAATCTGCCAAATATTTAGTGGTTAAATCAGTTAAAGCCAGACAGTTTATTTTCTTTAATTAATTCGTAATTTATCTGCACAGTGCACTTACATGCCAGCCTCAAGGACGTAGTTACATTGTCTTTTTTAACGGTTTTTATATGTTTTATGTGGTTATGTGGTTATGTTTTTATATGTTGCACATGTATACAACAGTTCCTCTATGGCGTTACATAAAGTATCTATTCTTTTCTAAATTCTTGATCATCTAAATGGCAGAGAAAAGTTTTAAGTCCCCCTCACAGGATGACGTCTTCTAAATGCTTCTTTTCCATGAACAAACCACGTGCATTCAGAGAGTAGCTACAAGTTGATAAACTGACTAATTAAAGGGATACTTCACCCAAAATCGACAATTCACCAATCATCTACTCACCGTCATGCCAAGGAAGGGTTTGGAGAACTTTCTGAGTCATCAAAACGCTTTAGGAGTTCCAGGGGGGGTCCGGCTGGCAACAGATTTTCATATAATTGCGGTGGATAGAGCTCACTTTTGAATCGTCCAAAACACACACTATGAAACATCCAGATACCTCCATACTGCTCGTCTGTACTGACCCAAGTGTCCTGAAGCCGCCACATGAAAAAGTTGTTCAGAAAAAATTAATGTGATCTCTGTTTTTATCCTTGTTGTTGTAGTAGTAGCTCCCAGTAGCTGTGCGAGATTTGCTGCAAGATGTTCGTTCGTCGTTGTAAACCATTGGATGTTTGATGTAAACACGGAAGAACATCTCACAGCAAATCTCACAAACAACAGAGTCACTGGGAGCTACTACTCCCACAAGGCTAAAAACAGAGTGGACCCAGGACACTTGGGTCAGTACAGACGAGCAGTATGGAGGTATTTGGATGTTTCATAGTGTGTGTTTTGGACGATTCAAAAGTCAACTCTATCTGCCGCCATTATATGAAAATCCGTTGCCAGCCCGACACCCCCTGAAACTCTGACTATGAAAGTTCTCCAAACCCTTCCTTGGCATGACAGTGAGTAGAAAATTGGTGAATTATCGATTTTGGGTGAAGTATCCTTTTAACCTCTTTCTGTAATTTTTGTTAAAGCTCCTATTGTTGCATTTTTAAGTAACTAATAAGTAAGTTTTATTTCATAGATAAGTGCTTTACAATAAAGTTATTTGTTGCAGATTCATCTTTTGCCAGTCGACTAATCGATTCATCGACTATTTACTATCTGAGCAGCTGGTCTCAGCGCTGCACCACCACGTCTTACCCCTTCTGAGCGCCTGCAGGGCAGTGGACAGATACGTGATGTACCCCGGCGGCTGAGGAGACGAGTTAAACTGGAAGAAACCCACCACTCGAGGCTAAAGACACAGAAGACACACAAAACGTAGATTACTTCAACTGGATAAGACACAGAAAGATTATACAACACACTTTTAAGTGAAAAGGGAAGGTCAGATTTCATAACAACAACAAACTAAGCTTGGACGATACCTCGTGGCAGGAGAGGAACTCCTCCAGTCGGGCTCTGGATGGGAGGTAAGTGAGCGGTGTGATGACTCTGAGGATGAAACTCTCCACATACGGAGCCACAACCGGACCTCTGTACTCGATGGGTCCAAACCTGCAGCAAAGAGACACAAAGAACATAATGCTGATCTATACGGTGATTTTCCCCCTGAGGTAAAGATGCCATTAAACATTATTATGGTATTAAAATCACAGAAATTAGTTTTGAACTTTAAAGGGATAGTTCAACATTTTGGCCCTTTGCCATAATCCCTATAGTCATAGCAGTAGGTTCGTTACCTTTAATTGTCGGTGCAAGCTATTTTTAGAACAGCTGCTCAGAGCTACGCTACGGAGGCTAATGGGATTTCTTGGTTTCCCTCATCAAACTCATCAAATACACAATCCAACAACTCCAAAACGCTCTGGTGGACAAGTTGTGACCTGCACATCCACCACGCTATGAGATAATAACAGAACGTTACTAGACAGAGTTGTTTTAGAGGTACTGAACTGTAAAATAAATATAATGTTTAGCCGTAAGGCAACAGGACTCTGAGCTCTTCATATGGAGGCTAATTTTGATTTTAAAAAACTACTTCTTATGAACTTAAATTATATTTGTAATTATACAGACAAAATTATTAATGAAGTAGTCAAATATAAAAAAAAATCTAATCATCAGTTAAAACGAGAAAATGAAAACAAACATTTGTTGCAGCTTTGCATCCACTGAACCAGCATCACTCCTATGGATCAGTCCTAGTTTTCCTCTCGGTGTCTCCATGGAGACAGGATGTGTTCATAACTATATTTACCCAGGTAAGGGTTAATCCTGTGTTTCTATTCCCGCATTGTTGAAGGATAACCATGAAAAATAAGCTCTAATAAAAACCTTTCAAGAGGTTCTGACCACGTAAGCCTCAGGGAGCAAAGTGTGTTCCTGTTTTGTTTGTTTTTGTGCGCCTGCTGCCAGTTTCACACTACTCCAGTGATCTACAGGGCCAGAGTGTGGAAACACAACAAGAAGAGCAACAACTCACTAAATAAAGACAGGAAGAGAGAAGACGGGAGTCACAGTGAGCAGCAGGGAGGTAAAACTGCAGATTTAAAACCACTGAGAAAAACCAACTTTGTCAATATTCATAAACACACTGATCCAGAACAGGGAAACTATGGAGGGGACAGACTTCAACATGCATGTATAATATATACAGTTAAATATAGTTATATACGGTTATACACAGCTACTGTGACTTCTTCCAAGTCGTTGTCTCACCTCCTGTAAAACAGGTGGATGATGGGATACTGGTAGAAGCGGTTTTGCCTCCTGCATTTCCCCTGACTCCACCAGCAGTTCACAGCCACAAACTGCACCTGTGTGTGTGTGTGTGTGTGTGTGTGTGTGTGTGTGTGTGTGTGTGTGTGTGTGTGTGTGTGTGTGTGTGTGTGCCAGTGAGAGAAAGAGAAAGACAGCGTTAAACAAACAAAACTATTTCTAAACAGGGTGTGTTTTGTGTTCTCATTCTCAGTCTTATGTGACTTGAGGCTTTGTTCTCTCACATTTACATCACACATAATAAAACCTGTGCCTGATTATTTGTATCTCAGTTATATCGTTGTGAATGTAAGGATTGATTTAATTGTCTTATTCAACCATATTTGTATAAACTCCACATAAACTGAGAAGCTCTTTGCTGCCATTTGTCAGTTTAATTCTTCATTAATTAAATCCCACTTTAAAGCCTCACAGACTCCTAGGAGTTATTCGTGCTAAGCAGCATGTTTCTACAACAAGCCGTTGTTGGAGTTCCTGTTTGGTGTTTAAACAGCGCTGCGGAGCCGTGTCCTGTTGTCCTGTCCTGTACCTGTTTGGCCAGCTTCTTAGCAACCTGCTGCACTTCCTGCCGGGCGGCCATCGAGTGAGCGCACCACGGCGCGTAGAAGAAGATGAGAGACACCTCTGCCATGCTCCTCAGACGCTCCACCTGGAGACAACACCTTCATGTTATTGACATTTTTTTATTTTTTATTTTTTAATGCACATTAATGAACATAATAAAGGTGCCAGTGTTAGCCAATGGCTAGTTTCCGACTGTAGTCCTCCTGGCAAGGTGTTAAAAGCCATTGTTGCACTGTTTTTAACGAATGTACGGTGTCCTTGAGTGTTTAGAAAGGCGCCTACAAATAAAATGTATTATTATTATTAAATGAACACAAGGACATAACAACATAATTCATAAAACAGGAAAAACACATACAACAAACACATGTATCCAACAGAAACAAACAGACTAAAAACTACAAAGAAAGACAATTAACATGACACTATTATAAAACAGAAACAAGAAGTGTAGTGCAATTTAATAGATTTAGGCGAGATGGACTATTTATGATGGATAAAATGGATGGAGATGCAACAATGCAAGACCAAAACAGGGTTTCTTAACGGAGTTGTGCTAGGATGGGTTGAGAACACAACGAAACCAAATATAATACAGTGTAATAAAGTGCTACAGTGCGCAAAAAAACTGTCAGGGATGGATAGATGAAATGGGGGTGCAGCAATGCAAGAACCAGAGCAGGGTTTTTGTTGGAGTTGTGCTAAGATGGAATGAGAAACACAAACGAGAACCAACAACATACAATGTAATAAAGTGCTACAGTGCTCAAGTAAAAGGTTGCAGTGCTCAAGAGAGTTGTTGGGGTTTGAGTTGTTGATGCCTGAGACTAAATCGCTGTTATTCTGTCATGATTTTGAATTTATTACGATGACGGACCAGGATGTGTCGTTGAAAAACACACAACAGAGTAAAAAGACCGGCTGGAATCTAGACCGGTCACAGGTGAACGATCCTGTGATACGGCAAAACTTCAAAACATTTCTCATGCATATATCAAATTCCAGTTTTACCAGAAACTGACTCATAACAAAACACTTTACATCAGATGTGTGTGTGTGTGTGTGTGTGTGTGTCTGACCTGGTCCAGCTGACCCAGGTAGAGGTCGACTACCGGGGCTTCGGCAGAGAAGAACCGCACCGGAGGCCGAGCTGCTGCCACCACATTCTTAGCACGACTGGGGAGGAAGAGGAGAGGTTATAGTTTTAATAATCATAACAAACAACAACAACATGGGGTGTGGCATATAATATACAATAAACAATTTATATCATTTTGCCATATTCTCTGTGCTGTAAGTGAAGAAGTTATTTGATTTGTTGAGAATTCAGTTTGCTGAAATAGTTTGATCTTTGTTATAATTTAATTTTCAAATGTATCAGATTTTGATATATAAGTACATGGAAATTAGGGATGCACCTAAATGCAACTGGCATCAATATTAGTATTTAATTAAAAAAAGATTTAAGGCATGATGCTGATTTTAAATTTGGAGGGGAGAATAGGGCTGATTTGGGATCAGCATCAACAGGTGAGAAGAGAGAAGAGGCTGCATCTTCAGTGCATCCTTACACTGCACATCCTTAAACTGCACACAACAACAACATCATCATCATCATCATCATCATCCTCCTCCAGTGAACTGAGCAGAAAGCTCTTCACGCTCTGAGTTCGTCACAGTCACTGAGCTGCAGGAGAAGACGGAAAACTCTCAACTCATTTGTCTGAAATTTGCTTAGAAACTCAAACTCACAGGCAGCAACTTCCACAGCTGGCTTCACTCAGTGTGTGTGTGTGTTTGGTGCTCAAACAATGAGCAGCTTCATCAATAAATCCATCCACAAATGTCAGAAAAAAAATCAGTTCATTGTTTAAGTGATTTATCAATTTTATATACTTTAGAGTTTATATGAATTATTTGACACCTTTTTCTAAATTAAAGGGACAACAAGGACGGACGAAAGCGAAAACATTTGCCAAGAATGTTTTCATTAATCAAGAACGAAAGTCGGAGGTTCGAAGACGATCAGATACCGTCGTAGTTCCGACCATAAATGATGCCAACTAGCGATCCGGCAGCGTTATACCCATGAGCTGCCGGGCAGCGTCCGGGAAACCGAAACTAGGAAATGCTGGGCAAGTCGACCACTAAATAATAATATCAAAATAACTATAAAGACAAGACTATATATTTATGGAAAATGGTCCCATTAACAAGTGGGTAACATAGATTCATCCACATTAATATGAAACTCTTTTATAACCAAAAGCAAACTCCTCTGTGTCTCTTTAAAATACTGCGACTCTGCTTTCGCCACCTCTGAACAACAGTTTGTTTCAGTTTCAGACGTTGAAGCTGAGTGAGTCTCCACAGCTGGATCCACTGGAACGAAGAGTCGATTATCAGCCTTTTGTCTTCAAGGTCAGTCACAGATACAGAGGCCAAAAACCCACATTGAAGAGAGTACAGTGGCTCTTTGGCAGTGAATCATCCGTCTGTGTAAATGGTGTAAAGCATTACTGTAGTTCATCCTCTTGGCTGTGGTCAGATTCATCTCCTCTGGGACCCACAGGCTAAAAGATTTGTTGTTGGGTCCCTAACGACTCCCTAACGACTAATCAATAAGTTGTAGGGTCAATAAAATGTCAGGAGACTGGCAAAAATGTCAATCCCAACTTCCCAAACCTCGAGATTATGTCTTCAGCTGTCTTGTTTTGTGTGATTAATCAGTGTAAAACCTCAAAATGTTTGGAGTTCGCTATGATAGGAGACAAAGGAAATTCAAACAAAGGATGGTGAAACCACAGAAACTCAGCTTTGTCTCAAAACAATGAAGAGGAGTTAACTTGGAAAGATCGTCTTTCTGTTCTGTTCTGTTCTGTTCTGTTCGTCTAATCGCTGCAGCTGTTGTACAAAGATAATTGAATTACAGTTCTCCTGACGGTGATGGAGGCTGCCTGAGGCTGTGACGGAGAAAAAACTAAACAAAACATAATTTCACAACAAATGAGATCAACAGCAACTAAAACAATTATGGTCCTCGTCGGACTAGATTTTGACACAGAAGAGCCTCAGGATGGAGGAAGGACGACGCTGCATGGTTGAGCTGCACAAATATGATCAATAAGATCATGGAAACACAGATGAAATGGAGAAACCAAGGTCTTTTTTTGCAAGTGGCAAACGCACGACCACACAACATCACTGAGGGTCGGTCACGGTCAGCCCCCAGTTGTCTTACAGTATATGACCCTGTCGGACCGACGAGGGGTCACTTCACTTCTGAGGGATGCAACTAGTGGAGCTGTTGGATCGTAATGCATCACATTAAAGGGATACTTCACCCAGAATCGATAATTCACCAATTTTCTACTCACCATCATGCCAAGGAAGGGTTTGGAGAAGAGTTAAAACACTCTTGGAGTTCCAGGGGGGGTCCGGCTGGCAGCGGGTTTTCATATAATGGCGGTGGATAGAGCTCACTTTTGAATCGTCCAAAACACACACTATGAAACATCCAGATACCTCCATACTGCTCGTCTGTACTGACCCAAATGTCCTGAAGCCGCCACATGAAAAAGTTGTTCAGAAAAAATTTATTTGATCTCTGTTTTTAGCCTTGTTGTAGCAGTAGCTCCCAGAGGCTCTGTTGATGTTTGTGCACGAAATTTGCTGCAAGATGTTCGTCCGTCGTTGTAAACCATTGGATGTTTGATGTAAACACGGAAGAACATCTTACAGCAAATCTCACAGCCACTGGGAGCTACTGCTACAACAAGGATAAAAACAGATATCAAATTAATGTTTTCTGAACAACTTTTTCATGTCACAGCTTCAGGACACTTGGGTCAGTACAGACGAGCAGTATGGAGGTATCTGGATGTTTCATAGTGTGTGTTTTGGACCATTCAAAAGTGAACTCTATCCGCCGCCATTATATGAAAATCCGTTGCCAGCCGGACCCCCCCTGGAACTCCTAAAGAGTTTTGATGACTCAGAAAGTTCTCCAAACCCTTCCTTGGCATGACGGTGAGTAGAAGAGTGGTGAATTATCGATTTTGGGTGAAGTATCCCTTTAAAGTTTTAGGAGCGGAAGCACAAAATCTTAGGGGTGCACACTGTAAATTAACTTGCAAAGCAGATATTCATATTTCCTTTCCATTCATGATCCTCACGCACATTGGTCTGACACTTGTAATGAGACCAGTGTGGAAAAACAAAACCCAACAACAAAAAAACAAGCAAGCAAATTTACTGGTTGCACAAAATTACTCACACTGTCTCAAATTTTAGGGGCAAAATGCTGCTATTTAGGATCAGTCTGGAGTCCTATCATCATCTGTTTAGAGTTTTAGCTTCATAATAAAGTTTGTGTAGTAGCCTAGACTAAACTACACTGGTCTATATGAACTGATGAAGCCACTTGGATAAGAGGCGAAACATCTTCAAGACAAAAACTAAGTTCAGTTGACTTTATTCAGTAGATGCCTTTGACCTGGACACTGACACTTCATAATAAACTACCAACTTCAGGTATAGGCTATTGCTTCAGGACATGAGATCTGGTTATGGGAACTTATTGGGGATGAGGAGGTGGTAGGGGTTCATAATGTGTAGTGTTTTAGGTGCAGGGGTCAGACGAGGGGCCCAGATGCAAATGTTTTTGTTCTTTTTACTAACGTTAACAGGGCTGAGTTGATTGTTCAGCTGTTGTATTTTAGAGTCATTCACAAATACAGAAGCTGTGTGTGTGTGTGTGTCTGAGTCTTCACCATAATGACTGGAGTAGCCTACAGTATAGCGACACTATGGAAGTAGTGCGGGTTAGTTAATCCTCTCTCTTGTCCTCCTATAGCACACGTCGGTTTCTGTCAGATGTAACGGGAACTACTTAACGGGGGACCGAGTTGTAACTAGATTATAATAACGAGCAGCTAACGCACAGATTACTAATCCTACAACAACAACAACACAACTCTCAATGGACCACCCAGTAACAACAACAAACTAACTAACTAATACTACACATTACAACACAACTAAGTTAACAGAAGCTGGTGTAGTGGTAGTTAAATAGTTTTTTACCCGCATGTGAACTTGACAGCCAGGATGAGCAGGACGCCGAGCACGATAGCCCCGCAGAGGAGATCCGGTCTCCGGGCCATCAGAAACAGCACCTGCCGGAGAGACTGCCGCACCCGGCGCAGCATTACAGCCCGTCGTCGGCTCTCTCTCCCATTTATACGCCCCCCCCGGACCCACGGTTCACCGCCTCCATTTGCCTAGAGTGTGTTGGTGGGGGTGGGGGGAGGAGGAAGAGGAAGAGGAGGGAGACTAGAGGTTTTCGATGTAGAGACGCACCACCCGTTAGTTAACCTGGATTGGACATCGGTGCCGCTGCTGTGCACGGTGTTCAAACACGGTCAGACCAACCTTTCTTCCCCACGTAGACTTTTCACTTCCGCAACAACGGCGACGTCACGCACGTCACGTCACGTCGGGGAGGGGCGGGGGGCGTCTGTCAAGTGTTGCCGCGCGCTTCGCTGTGTGTAAACCATAGACGCGGTGTGTAAACTTGAGAAATAAAAGTGGTCTACAGCGTTTCATCCTGTCCTGTTGTCTCAATTAATCAACTACAGGATGTACGGTTAAAGCACAACTTGCTTACTAGTTTATTGTCAACTGGCGATCCACATAAACTGACAGATTCAGAACGTACACATCAGCTGGCGATTGACACTGTTACCTGGCAACGGTAGTATTCCATTTACAATGTTGCCTTGGACAACGCTACTTATCACAGTGGATTTACCAAAATTTTATCAACAATATGTTATATAAACATATTTGGTTATTATATGATTTTAGGATGATGTTCTCTCATGAACTTGCTACATACACAAACAGAAAACAAAACTTTTTGTGGGCTAAAAAAGAGTTTGTTTGAGCAGTAGCCTACATCAAAACTCTCTCCTGTGTGCTAAACAAAAAAACATCTGTTGTATCATTTGAAAAATAGTCTTGTGTTGTTTTTTTCTTCGTCTTTAGTACTATTGATTTTTGTCTGTTGTCTCTACAGTTCTTTGCTTTGTCTGTAAATGTTTTTACCTTTATTGTTGCTGGAATTCAATGTACTGTTTGAATTTAAATTAAAATGAAATGATTGTAATAATCTGTTTTGTGTCCACTGTTTTCTTTTTCTCTTTTTTTTTTTGCGTTTTGTGTCTTGACGTGCTCTTTGGAGACAGTTCCTACGTTGTTATGGCGACAGGCGCTGCTGCCATGACGACTGTGGAACGCTAGAGGGCGGTCGCTAACTTTACATTTGACTGACGATAGATAGATAGATAGATAGATAGATAGATAGATAGATAGATAGATAGATAGATAGATAGATAGATAGATAGATAGATAGATAGATAGATAGATAGATAGATAGATAGATAGATAGATAGATAGATAGATAGACAGACAGACAGACAGACAGACAGATAGATTTTTAACAATTGAATTTCAATTTAATCCTGAAGAAACACATCAACCATATTACATTATTTAAAAATCTTTATTTTTCCTTGGTCATTAGAGAACACTGAAGAACAAAATCACAGTGTAGAACTTTTAAGTGCAAATGAACAAAGTAAAAAATAACGTCTTTGATTGGCTCTACCCCACCCAACACATGTTAATGTACACTGTCCAAAAGAATTTATTTTTAACAATAAAAAAAATGTGCAACACAATCTTTATCAGCAGTAAAAGCAAATTTAATCTGCTACAAAGCAGTCTCTCGGTAAAAATCATAAAAAATTGAACAAGATCTGTATCAGTATCTCAAAAAAAAACATTAAGAACATAATTTTATTTATTTATTTCCAATCTAAGTGCCACAAATCTTGTGAAAGGAACATCAGGAACTCCAGGAATAAACTTCAATGTTGAACATTTGTTTACCATGTCCGAGTTCTTTTCTTCCCTTGAATTAATGGTAAACCTTGAGCGTCCTCACAGGCCGCAGACCTTTGAGCCTGAACAAGTCACATATCACAATCAAGTTGCCAAACCTCATCTGTGGATAGCTCTGTAGCACCAAGATCACAGTACCAGCCAGAGTCACGATGTGGACCTCAAAAGATGAGGATTTAAACACTGTTTCATTTCAGTGTTTGCGGTGTGCATGTCAAAATGACAGGAAAAATAGAAGCTAAACTGAGATGAATTGTTCTCATTTTGTCCCATTGTCATTATCCAGGTTGTGCATATGCATTAGGAAGCCCACCTTTACCTGGACTGCGCTCATCTCGGTGCTACAAAGTTATCAAGTGTCAGTTGTTAACTCCAGTCTTCACGACCACCGACGTCTGAACATGACTTACTCATTTTGCGTTTCTCCTCCCTGAACCATTTAGGCAATGTGGTTTGTGAATGCGCTATGAGAGCTCACTGTGCTGATCTCTCTGAATCAATAAGATCACAGATGTTTCACTGTTTCTTATCTTGTGAATTTTGCTTCTCCTAAAATAGCTCAAAGATCTCTCTTGTTCCACATCAGGACAACCGTCCAGCAGAGAGACAAGACTGGAAGAGAGAAAACTTCCTTTTCCTTTTCCGACAGCAAACAGAGCCAGTTACGTATGAGTTTAACGCTGAAAATAAACACTTCTCTTCAGCAACTGGATGTCTGGCTAGTTACTTTATTTGCTGTGAGCTGTATGGCGATAATTGGTGCGCTGGCTACATGCAGTTTTTTGTTACAGCGCCTGTGTTTCTGGGTGCATTAGCTGCTGCACCACCAGGTCTATATTTATGATGGGACTGAAGTAAAGCGCCCAGTAGAAGAGGCAGTTGCACACAAACTGAGGGACGAAAGGCCACAGGAGGGCGAAGGCAAAGCCCTGAGATAACATCTTCCACAAGTGGTTCCACATCTTGCGTGGCAGCGTCCTGAAGAAAGAAGAGAAGGTAGGAAGGTCAGTGTCAACACCAACACACAGGACTGGAGCATCAAAAAAAAAAAAAGACATAGGCCTAAGTTCCCATAGGAGAAACGGCTTTTATGTTATGAATGTGTTCGTGTCCTGCCATATCTTAATTATTGTGTGGAAGTGTGCGGTAATACCTATGTAAGTAACATCGCTCCTCTGTTTCTGCTACAGAAAAGAGCAGTGAGAGTTATTCACAAGGTAGGTAATAGAGATCCCTCAAATAGATTATTTATTTCTGCAGGCTTGTTGAAAATGGTCGATATAATAGAACTTCAGACCTTAAAAATAATGTTTAAAGCAAAGAACAGCTCATTACCAGAACATTTACAAAACCTGTTCAAACTGGAAGAAGGGGACAACAGACTGAAGCTTGATTTTAAACATACATTTGCAAGGCTAAGCTTAAAACAAATGTGTATTTCTGTTGCAGGTATAAAATTATGGCATTCACAAAGCAAGGAACTGAAAAGTTGTACAAGTATGTCTCAGTTTAATAAAATGTTTAAAAAAGAAAAGATAAGCGTCTACAAAAAAGAAGAAGGAGAAAGAGAAAAAGATAGATAGACGAGTGGTGTTTTGTTTGTTTTCTTGTCACAACTATGTTTCATCATCTTTAATATTTTGAAATAGAGTATAATATTGGTGTTGAAGTAAGCCAATGTAATTATAACAACAGAGAGGGGCAGGTACTATAAGTTTTCTTCATCCTGCTCCTTTTCATTCGTGGTGACTATGTGTACATTATGTGATTTTGTGCAGCCTTGTGAAGAATGTGTACCGTGAATGGAATAAACCAAAATGAATGAATGAATGAAAAGAAAACAAAAGGACTGGAAAGACAACACCCAGCCCTCCTGTGTAGTGTACCTGATCCTGGCTGCTGTCCAGAGCCTCCACAGGGCGCAGCCTTCCAGCACGGACAGCAGCATGGCGTTGACGATAATGAAGCGAGATGTCCAGTAGTGGACGGCCAACCAGTCCCAAGCAAACTCTGCTATCAGCTGGTACGGAAGCAGAAGGTACTTCACCAGAAACTCCGCCCACTGTCGCCAGCTGGGCTCCAACTAACATCACGGAAAACAAAAGAAACAACATTTTTTCAATGTTTTTTGACAGTAAAATCGTAAAATGTACAAATATTAACAATACTACTTGCAGTATTAGGCTTGATTATGGCCATACACAGAGCATCTTCCTTTTCTAAAATATTAGCTGTACTCAATACGACGGGATTTAACGATGTCATACCTGTGCACTGAGGAAGCTGCTCTCTATAGACTGGTCGATGCGTGCGATGGCAGGACAGCAGGTGTGCAGGAAGGGCAGGAAGGTTTCAGAGTAGTCAAATAAATACAAGTAGAAGAGTGTGAGACGAGGGGAACGCTTCAGTGCATACAGCAAGAACAGGGACTTCCCAGCATTTGCCGCCTGGCAGAACGAGACAGAAATACATGTGAGAAACACATCACATAAATGAAGCAGGCAGCTCCTCTAACTTCACACTCTCATCACTTCTCTTCTTCGTTTGACGGTTGTGGCAGCTTTGAGGCTCATTACCGCCACCTAGATTGGAGCGAGGACTCGACTTTTTTTAAAATTTATATACTGTATATAATATATTCACTCAGACGTATTCATCGTGTGACTGTGTGCACCGAACCGTGACCCCCGCACCGTGACGGCACGGGACGAATACATATACCGTTACACCCCTAGTTAGCGGTAATCACCGAGACGATTTCACAGAAATCATTTCAAACCACAGGGAATTCATGTGAAATTAGAATTTTTTTTTTTTTACCAAAAAGGAGAAAAGGTCTTTGCGCTCTTGCTCACTTTCCAAAAAAAAAAAAAAAATCCTCTGTTCAGGTGCATAGGCCAACAAACATTTGAGAGCAACAGGAGGAAAAGGCTCGCACACTGATGAAAAATGGCAATGTCCACCAGAAATTGACAGATGCAACAAACATTTAATGGTCCATCAAGCAACAAAAAAGTGCAACCATGGGGATAAAATAAAATAAAGAAACAAAAATAAGTGAGATAAGTAAGTTATTTTTTTTGCCGGACATTCTAGCCGGGGCGCTACAGATTTCAGGCCGGGCGGAGCGCCTGGCCAAATAAGGCACCCTGAAGTAAATACTAGTCCTTACTTTATATTCCCAAAGGTTCTGTGGAGGTTTAACTCCCAGGGCTTTAACTCTGTCCAGTTCAGCCAGAACAGCCCGTCGGTGAGCGTGGTTCTCGATGCTGTAAGGCGGCTTCAACAGCTCCTCATCGCCGAGCATCAACAGCAGCCTGAAGCAAACACATCAACAACATAGGGCATGAACTTAGAGAACTGTATCATCTGGCATTTTTTTTGTCAATTAAATGTTTGAAAATGGTAGGAAAAATTGTCCAGCCAAAGTTAAAATGTTTTTGGTTTATCTAGCCAACAATTACCTATGATATGAAACACAACAAGACCAAAGCATCACATGGTGAAAACTATAATCAGAATTTATTTTACTGTTCTGTTTGAAAAATAAGAGAAGTGGAGAAGAAAAATGACATAATGTTTAATAAATATGTATCATGACAAAGAAAAGCCTCACATATATACAGTTTTGTTTCTACCTTCCATTGACGCTCTCCTGCTGGAACGGTTCTCTGTAGAGATGAGCCCACGGCCCCAGCTGCTCCAGCCACGACACCACTTCCTCTGGCGTCCAATGAGACACCGGTTTGCTGATCAGCAGGTCATGCTGCTCCCCGACGCCACTGCTCCAGTGATACACCAACACCATCACCTGGTGGGAACACACAGACGTTATATTAAGGGACAAGGCACAGCAGCGACTGCTCATTCTCCTTAGACGTCGTCATATTGCAAAACCAAAAACTGACTTCACAAAGTTGGTTGGCTGGTTACAAGTGGGGGATTAACAGATTTGCACGGTGGCTGGAGTTGACCAGTTACCACACACTGACTTGTAGGAATTATCTATCACCACTAGAGGTCACTAAATGAGTTTGACTTAAACCCACATGAGTTCAGTGCAACGGCCCTTTAACCAAGCTGTAAAGTGGGAACCAAACTATCTTTAGAGGTTTGGGAAGGGCAAAGGGCAAGAGACTGGAGAGAAGGTGGAGGTGGACCCAAACCAGCAAGGGTCAGCTGAGTGCAGGAAGTCTCTTTAACCTTAACATGTAAACAGTGTTTGAATTAAGCTTAAAGGGATAGTTCAACATTTTGGCAAACTGACCCATTGCCATAATCCCTATATTCTTAGGGACAGGTTTGTTACCTTTAATTGTCGGTGCAAGCTGTTTGAGATCTGCAGGGCAGAGCCGTGAGCTGCTCAGAGCTACGCTACGGAGGCTAATGGGATTTCTTGGTTTCCCTCATCAAACTCATCAAATACACAATCCAACAACTCCAAAACACTCTGGTGGACAAGTTGTGACTTGAACATTCACCACGCTATGAGATAATAACGAAACATTACAAAACGGAGTTGATTTAGAGGTAAATGCGGATTCCCATTGGGGGCAGTCATTTTTCGGCATGCAGGCTCTTTTCGGCACAACACCAGCTTTGAATTTACCTCGAAAACAACTCCATCTCATAACGTTACATTATTATCTCATAGCGTGGTGAATGTGCAGGTCACAACTTGTCCAGGAGAGCGTTTTGAAGTTGTTGGATTGTGTATTTGATGAGTTTTGAGGGAAAGCAGGAAATACCATAAGTCTTGTATCTTTGCCCCGCAGATCTCAAAACAACTTGCACCGACAATTATAGGTAACACCTACCCCTAAGACTATAGGGATTATGGCAATGGGCCAATTTGCCAAAATGTTGAAATATCCCTTTAATGTCTAGTTGAAATGATAAAAGCAGGTATTTTCATTGCAGGGTTTTCTCCTAACTTTCTCATCATCATGATACGTTTTGGTCAATTATTCAATAGTAACTTAATAATAAAACTATGTGCATGATAATTTGCATGGAACGGTTATTTTTCATATAATTAACATGGGTTAGGTCAAGCACAAAGACAAAGTCATCTGTAACAACAGATGTTTTTGCACACAGGCTCAGGTCTCCTTTCGTTTTTCCCTAAAACGACCTCATTCAATAGTGACGTTCATCCACAAACCGGGGTCAAAACGGGACCACACTGTAATCTGTTTACAAACAAACACTAATTCACTGCTACGTGGCAAGACACACAGTGATGTTGCTCCCAGGTTCCACATGGACAAAATAAACATTTACTGTCTACATGATATGAACCACCGACCCCTCGGTCCAGGAACTGAGGTGACCTTTAAATATTACAGCCTACTGCTGCTCAAAAACCCCTTGGGTTAAAATATACAGCAGCTTAAAATCACAGCTGTTGAATGTTAAATGTAAGTGCAACATTAAATATTCCCCCAAGGAAACAACTGGAAATATCACAGAGTAACAAATTATTTGGCAGATACATATATATAGATATATAGATGAGGATCAGTAGAAGCTCATCCAATAATTCACATTTATCGAACAAATCCAAAACAAAATCAGTCATTTAAGTCATTTTCACTGTTCTTACAAACCTTCTCTCTTTGATCACTGTGTGCCTCATCAATAAATCAATTGCCCCATCGACAGGGCAACTCAAAACTAGGTGAAACTTCTGACTGCAGCTCTGTCAGCACGTGATAAGTAGACCAGATCCAGCATCAATACTGAAGGTGTCGTTTTACTACAAAGTATTATTTGGTTTTTCCACCGCTGTTGGATACTCACAGCCACACACGAGAGCGCGACCAGGACGCCGGAGAAGAAGAAACCTGCTCCTTTGTGCGTGTTCGTCCTGGATCGACCCAAGTTGTCACCATATCTGAAAATAACACAGAGCTACGTATTTAATGACTGCAGGCAACACACAGATCATATATAACTGTACATACAGTTCATATGGATGAAGTCATCATTGTTAAAGCAGAACACATCGGTCTGTTTAAAAAAAAGTTGTATAATGTTGTTTGTGGGCATAAATTTCATGAATACGAATAACCTGAGGCAACGTGGTGTCGGCTGAATAAGACTAAATAAGAGAAAGAGAGTTGCTGCACAGGCACCAACTTTGTGTGAATGAAATGTCTTGATTCCCCCGTTTCCATGTTGATGCTTTTTGCTTTTTAAAACTGTCTATCTTGAAGAAGTGCAATGCATCTTTCAGTGTATCATGTTTTTCTTCCTCCCTGTTTTACCTCTGGAAGGCCAGTAAGCTCCGAGAGATTTTAGGGTTGGCCTGGATCTCTGCTCTCCTCCGCTGGACGACTTCAGTGAACAGCTTGTCGGTCGCATCCCTACGGAGAGGAGGATCACATAAACACGTGGCGTCAGTAGATGGAAGTGAACTATACAAGACAATGGCAAACAGAAGGGGACGGTACGGTTGTGTTCTTCAGCCATATAAGCTGATGCTGGTTAGTGGTGGCTTGTTTCAGAAGCACAGAGTTCACACTTTGTCTTGTCACTGATTTGTGCTGTGAAACCTGTTTTAGACTAAAACACACTTTGCACTGACTGTGTAGTAATATTCTATATTCTGACACGTACGACTCCTCTGTTAATACACTATTGTACATGTTTAGCCTTTTTTTTTTACCTGTGTGTCTTGTAAACATATTTACAAAACATTGTGACCATACTGCATGACAGTTTTATTTGTGTATACTACGGACAAACACTGTTTTCTCCTTACAGTGCTTACAGTAAAAAAGAGAAATCAATATGAAGAAAGACACTATCTGCGTGACTAACGCTGAGGACGGCTGATTGCCGAAACGCGTCCGTTTCTTGCTGCCGAGCAGTTTTTATGAATTAAAAAGTGTTTAACTGAAAGTGAGTGCTGTCACAACCTTTTTTTACTTAGATTTTTTTTGGACTGGCACCCGATTTACGTGTTCATACGTGGAGTTGAGCACGCCAAGTCTGCTGATTAACTACCTGCGTGACTGCAATACATGTCTTCATATTTTGTATTCTTCCTCTTCCCCAGTGAACAAAAGACTTTTGTGTGACTTGTGTTTATAGAACCTATTGTTTTAGAAGCATGTGAAAGTGAAAGTATGTTGTACTATGCAAACACACGACTATTTTGAGAAATAATGCAAAAGATGACGGTCGACCGGCTGAAACAAAAGGATAAAAACCAGTCCTGGTAACATGGAGCACATGTCGGCTTGTCACCTTGAATTAGAGAGGCTGAAACCAGCAGAGTGGTCGTCCAGATGTTTAGCATCTATCACTCAATTCGTCCTTAATTGACGTGGTAACTAAGTTGGCTCGTTGTGAGTCAACAGCAGGCGTGCACCTCAACAGAGAAGTCATGAATCAGGATTATGTGAGAATCATGTAAACAGGGAACCTGTTTTACCAAGTTTCTCTGTGTTTAATGTAAACAGCTGAATGTCATTAGAGTCAGCAAGATAAGAGCTGAAGCTGGGATCCTACTGTATGAGGTAAAATAATCAAAGTCCTACAAGAAAATAGAAATACCAGGAAGCAAGACTATGAAATATGGAAGTTTCTTTAGGCAAACTGGAGCTCAGAGTTTGAACCAGTCAGCTGTAAGCAAGAGATCATACACACCTCTACAATAACACACTGTTTGCATTAATTATGTGTCAACTAGGATTAGCTGTCCATAGTGTTTTGTGTAGCCGAAGAAATACGTGTTTCTACTGTCAAGCAGAGCTCAAGGCAACTTATCAGTTACATGACAGAAAATTAATCTGCATCTATTTCTTAAACATTCAATCATTGATGCAGATTTTAGGCAAAAAGAGGCACATCCAAAGAAGCCTGCTGTGTGCAGGTGTAGGATTAAAATGTGCAAACTAACAAAAAGGGAAAAGAAATCTTTTAAACGTTGCCTGATAAATAAAAATTCATATGGAGCCCATGCAGTGTGTGGATTTCTTTTCCTTTTTTTGTAGATTTTAAGCAAAAACTGGTATAAAGCCATTAGTTAAAGTTTCTCAAAGTGAATGCTTGCTGGTTGGATTAACTTTCTATAACCCTCTCTGACTGGAGTTTGGACTGCGGCTCAGAATTACGCAAGACACTCTCAAGATTTACGCTCTGGGGCTCTGGGAAATGGTGATAATATCAATTAATAACAAAAATCAGAACCGGTTGCAGCCCTTCTGTATGATATCACAGGTTGGCAGTGAATCTGTGATAACATCTGAAATCAGCCCCACCACCACCAACACCGACTCTCTGAGCTGCTGTCATCAGCAGATGCCTCCTGTTCCTCGCTGTTCTGTATGTGAGAGAAAAACAAACAGTCATTCATTCACCGATGTGTCTCTGGCTGTGTAAATCTCACCTCAGCAGTATGTTGATTCGAGGAAAGCCTTCCCACTTCTCCCGGCACTCTGGGCACTCGTTCTTGTGCGAAGACTCCCACCACAGAGCCAGACAGTGGCGACAGAAGTTATGGCCGCAGGTCAAAGTGGTGGGGTTCACCAAGATGTCGTAGCAGCAGTGACACGAGAACTCGTGTTCTGAGATGTCGCTGGTGGTGAAAGACTTGGACTGAGAGGATTCGGGTAAGTGAGGGAGATCATCCATGGACGCTCCCAGACCGTCATCTGTTGAATCCCACTCCTTGTGGTGGAACATAGTCGAAACTGAAGGAGGAGGACAAACAAGGAGGCATGAGTACATCAGTAGTCTGTTTAAGTTGTTCAGAAACAGCTAGCCATTTTTATTTATTTATTTATTCTCTCTTTCATTGTTTTTTCCTGCTTTCACTCCCGTTTCTTTTTCATGCTTCATTCAATCATTCCAGCTCAACCCCAGCACATACGCATCCATACACACACACACACACACTCTCATATACATAATGCACCATAGAATACCACCACAACAGCACCGCACACAACACCACAGCGACTTGTCTTCATTCATTTGTCTAATTTGTCTTGTCAAGTTGTTTTTTGTATGTGTTTCTGTTTCTGTTTGTTCCCCACTTGTCCTGTAAATGTAGCACCTAATAATAAAAATAATAATAAAAGAAACAGCTAGCGATTTAATGTTTAGCCCAATTAACTACAAGACAGGCAGAGCTGTATGCAAAGGTATCTAAACTAATTAGGTAGCCTATATAGTGCACTTTGAGGTGACTTGCAATGTAATGGATATAGAAAAATAAAAAAAAAGCAAATTAACAGTAAAGTAAATAAACAGAACTAGTCTGGTGTTTCACTCAGGGGGGATGGGAGAGCCATAGCAAAAAGTGTCAGCTTGTGCTTTTTTGAAGGCGTTTGTGGTGGATTTGTTTGGATAGTAGGGTAGTCCTGCTGTAGAAGCCTGCCTCTGTTAAGCTTAATTTTCTTCACTGACCTCAGGACATACATCCAGAATTTGCTGGTATTCAGTAGAACCCATTCTTCTCTCTATTTGTGCAAAGTTTCCTGTTACACAACCAACCCAAAGCAGAATATTTTCCACCCCTAGTCTCCACCCCCCCACTCCCCTGGTGCTTAACAATTGGCAAAGAGGAGGATATTGATGTGGTCAACATTTGTATAAAGGCTCATTGTAATGTGTATTGGCTGCAAGGGACATATGTACTTCTTTTCATTTAAGGACAGAAGAGAACAAAAAATGTAATCTGTGCAAAGACTATTAGTACTATTTTAGCACATTACAACTGTGTGACTGTTGCAGCTGTAAAATGCTACTTACACATGAATTTATCAGTATTAACAATCTCACATGTATTGAATAGATGACAGCCAATGATCATTACAAGATACAGAGTGAATCATTCACGCATATCTGCTGATAAACTTGTTATACGCTGCGTTTACTGAGGTGTACAGGGCTTTCACTTTTGATTTTTACAACCTGCTGTTACCAACGTTGTTTTAATTACGGACTAATTATTCAAAGGTTGCAAATTAGTGCCTTCTTCACTGCATGTAGCTATAGCAACAGCCATAGCACCAAAGTGCATTCATTCATATTTAATCCAGTTGTAGTGTTTTGTATTGCAGGAAGGCGTGTCACGTTAGCACCAAAATGAGCTAATTTAAAACACAACACAGCCGGACAGAAGACTTTAGTCAGCACCGAACCATGATACAGAAAGAAAGCAGAAAGTAGACATTGGTGTGTTTATAAGGATCGATAAGAGGAAACGATAACTGATCACAACAGCGGACGTTAGCTGTGACCGAGGCTAAGCTACATGCTAGCTCTGCAACAATATTATCTAACATTATCACTTTTTTTGTACAACAGAAGTAAAGAACAGCTCGTTAGTTTTACAGACAGAAACATATGTGTTAGTTAATAATAACCGATAATGTTGGTGAAATAACTATAAAAACCAGATGACAGCTAACAGTATTAAGTGCTAAGTTACAGCTGCTAAGTTAGTAACGGGCTAAGAAAACGCCGTTTAAAATCAGTCTTACCTCTCCTCAGGTGTGTCCGTCGACAGAGAATGGCATCACTTTACGTTTAACGAGCTCACAGACAGTTGATAACAATTCATATCTAAACCCTCATAATTAATCCGACCATTGAGCAGGTAAATGCTTCAGCTTCAGTAGCTGTTGCCATCATCCTCGCTAGTGCTGCTGCTGCTGCTGCTATGGAAAACCCCACGTACACATGCACACGCGCACGACGCACACACAAAGGCGTACGTAGGCTACGTCAGTGCGTCACCTGACGACCTGTGAGTCTGCTGTTACCTGGGGAACAGCAGCAGTCTGACATGGAGCTGATTCAGGTGTCGTGGCTTTTAAAAGCTGGCTCCGCTCAAAGTTCAGAGGACTAAAGTCTGAATCTTTATTCCTGACCACATTGATAATAATAATAAGCCAAGTGCATGTACATAATATGTGAATTATTATCATTATTATATATTTTATTTATTCTTATTCTATTTTATGCTGTTCTTATTCTTCTTTTATTTCAGTAGCCTAATAATATGTTATTTATCTATGTATATCTCACTTTGTGTAGATTTCTCGTACTATTCAGGAGTTTGTAACAAATAAATATTTTCCTTCCGGGGATAAATAAAGTAGATTCTGAATCTGAATAATAATAATAGGCTAATAATAATAGCCTAATAATAATAATTGTTGTTTGCAGTTTGATAACTGTCTGCTGCTTGTTTTCACTTTGTGTGTGTCATTGTAGGAAAGTAGTGTCCAAGAGACCAAGACCAAGACCAAGTCCAAGACCGAGACCATTTGAGTACTGCCACCCTAATAATCATGTGGCTTGATATTTACATTATCAGCTAAAAAAGAAAAGATAATTTTATATCAACACTTTTCTTTTTACAACTGTGTTGTTTTAATAACTAATTATTCTACTATTTAATCATTGATTATGCTTTTCTTGCTTCTACAGTAGCATCTGCTTTAACTGCATACAATTATAATACCTGAATTTTCCCCCGTGGATTAATGAAGTAGCTATTGTTATCATTAGGAATCTGTACCATATGTAGCCTAACTGAAACAAAGTCTGGATTGAACAGAATAACACAGCAAAGAACCTGCCAAAGTCTCCTCCCACTTTTGACACTGGTGCAACTGAGTTTTTCAGACAGTTGCACAAGCAGATACTTTTGTAGGACAATTTGAATTACATTACATAAACCATGTGAGCAAATGACAGAGAGACATCTGTGGTTAAAAAAAAAAAAATGTCACTGCAACTGTGGTCTTGGCTTGTCCTGGGAAAAAATCCAGAGTCCAGCTCGACCAAGGACCTTGAAAATGTGGTCTCAAGACTGATCTCGAGTAGAGATGAGATTTATGGCTCTTTGAGGGGAGCCGGATCTTGGTGAGCCGTTCCTTTCAAAGAGCCGTTCAAAAAACTGGCTCATTTGACTGATTTTTTTTATATTTATTAAGTTTTAGGAAGCCAGCCTGGTGGTAACTCATTTTATCTTGGAAATAATGGGGTGAGATTTGGAACAAAATAATACAAAATTAGATATCCCACTAATATCTGAGTTTGCACGCCACTTACGTAGCCAATGGAGCAGCTTCAATTGACTGTTATGAACACACAGAGATGTTAAAAAAAAAAAAAGAACAGTTCCCAGCTGTGACTCGGTTCCCATCGTTCATGTTAACGAGCCGTTCAATAGAATCGGTTCGTTCGTGAACGTCACAACACTAATCTCGAGTACTCCGACACTGAAGGAAAGTATGTCTCTACCATAGACTGTATATGGTCGCTGCCTGGACACACCCCTCTGTACTTGCCACACGGCGGTATGGAGCACTTTGCACTCTCGCTGTGACAGCATCAACAGTCAGTCGGTGTCGACCTGCAGCTGTCAACACACAGTCAACTTGACCACACAAGCAGGAATGAGTTGTTGGACCTCTTGCATCATCATCACCAACACCACCACACCTCTGTATCTGTCCATATTCAGTTTCCTAATGGTTGCTCTGCTCACATGGTTACCTAATGGGTTATTACTGTAACTTGACATAGTGTAACAGTCTTTACAATATGACATTTCAATATGTCAACAAATATTAACATCAGGCATACTATCAAAGGCCTAAACCAGGGTGCTCACACTTTATATTCTGAGATAAGAATGATGATCCAAGATAAGATAAGATAATATACTGTATAGAATAAGATAAGATAAGATAATCCTTTATTCGTTTCACAGTGGAGAAATTTACGATAATAAATCCTACAGTTATTGATCAGTTGTCCAGCTGGATGATACTCAGTCCTGTGACTCTCCAAACTCACACAAATGCACATAGACAGGTTGACGGCTCCTATATGTCGGTGTTCAGAGAGAGAGAGATGGTCATGTGTCTGTCGGATTAGCTCTGTCTGTGCAATGTGTGACTCCTCATATAAAGGTTGTGGGTTCAAGTCCAATGCTATTGCTGACAGAGATCACATCCCATCAAGAAAGTTTTCTTTGTAATGCATTTTTAGGTGATGAAAGCACCAGTAGTAGAATTAAAACCTCCGGTCTATGTGTTTATTTTTCAGAACTAAGATAAAATCTATCAATATTTAGACTTTAATGCTAAAAATTGCCTTTTTTTTAATAGCACATTTGTTTTTTTGGGATCAGGTCACCCTAATCTGTGAATTTTATGAATGAGGGATGAATAAAGTTTAGTCGTATCTTATCTTATCTTAAATGTAAGAAATGTATTCTCAATTTATACATTAATGGAAAATGCATGTATTCACGATATACTTCTGAGTTTATAAATTATTATTTTTTGTTTTTGAGGAAGTTTTTTTATGTTTTTACTGTCAATCTATCTATTATGCTATATTATAGGCTACTGTCTATTCACACAGATCATATTGACACAAATCAACCTCCACAGGCTGTGTTATCATACAGTTACATGCAAAAGTTTGGGCACGGTGTCCCTGGTCAAAATTTCTGTTAATGTGAACAGTTAAGCAAGTGGAAGATGAAATGATCTCCTTTACATTTTTAACAATATATAAAATTATTTTAAAATGTCATCTTTTACATTTTCAAAAGGGCACCCTGCATAGATTGTACCTAGTAGCCCCCCCCCTTTGGAAACTATCACAGCGTATAAACAGTAAATAGCTTGTCTGATACCTTGGTCAAAGTTGCTGCTTTCCCTTTTTCACTGTGATGGAAATTTTGATGGAGTCCTATTCTGGGAAACTCTGTTAGAATGAAATCAGTGTTGACCAATAGTACCTTGGTATGAGTGACCTTCTGTTTGAGGTGAAGGTAACAGGATGAACTCTGTATAACCTTCTCTGAGACTGATCTAGGTTGTAAATTCCTAAAGTTAAGCAACAAATAGGGTTAACATAACACCATTTAGGGACACATCTGTTGAGTATTGCACCGTGATTGTTTTATTACCTATGTGAGCTCATCTTATGGCTGGGAATGAGATAACCAGAGGCATAGGATGGAGTTCAGTGGGCACAACCCTGAGCTACTGCGTGGTTCCCTCTCTATAATCTCTCTTTTTCAGCAGTTATGCTAAGGCAAGGCAAGGCAAGGCAATTTTATTTGTACTATAGCCCATTTTTACAAACAGTTTGTCTCAAAGGGCTTCACATGGCATCATAACAACATCCTCTGCCCTTAGACCCTCACATCAACCGAGGAAAATTCCATGGAAAACCCTTTTAGCTGGGAAACAATTGGAGAAACCTCAGGGTGAGCAACAGAGGAGGGATCCCTCCCACAGGACGGGCAGACGTGCAATAGATGTTGTTACAAGTCCGGCGCATTTACACGGATGCTTAACGCATTGATGTTTATGAATGTGCATTGTCCCAATTCAATAAATAAATAAATGAAAAATGAAAAATAGAGATCCCTTCTCTATACCTCTCGAGAATAAATCATTGCGCATGATGTTTCATTGGTCTTGTTTTTTGACTCTCCTCCGGCAGGCCTAAAAATTTGCGAAACATCACTTTACAATTATAGAAGACAAAAATAATACACTGATATTGCTTGAAATATTGCAAAAAGAGTGTTTCATGTTTAACCTTATATGCCTTTTGAGGAGATAATTTCTGCCCTACAAAGGCAAAGTGCAGTATCTGTATTTTTTCCAATTTTTTTTTTTTGACTAATCAAAAGTGTGGCATATTCTCTTCAATCTGGTATTTGATATTGGTAGGCTACTGCTAAAATTTCCAGAGTTACTGGGCTTTTTATTTTGCTGTCCATCCAAAAAAGCACTGTGAAACCAAGGCAAAGTGCAGTATCTGTAGCTAATACCAAGCCAAAGTGCAGTATCTGCCATAAAACGGTCAAAATTGATCAGAAAGACAAACTACAATATACATTTCATTCAGTCCACCATCTAATTAATTATAGACTTGGTAGTTATTCATAATGCATAATATCATAATACCGGTTTCAACCGTTGCCCTCTGGCAGGCGCTTTAGGTCCATATCAACAAAAACAACCCGGTTCAAAAACAGCTTTTTTTCCCATTACTGAACTCCACTCATCTCCAAACTCCATCTGTGTTAAATGTATAGTCTGTATGTAAAATGTCTGGTCTGATGCTGATGTCTGTTTATGTATGTTTGTTGCCACTTGCCACACAGTACCTATGCTGTACCAAAAGCAAATTCTGCCGACTTGTTGTGCAGTCCTTAATAATAAATGAAATGAAATAATTTGATGCTTAAACCTGACAATGAAAAACACAGAAAGCTGTTTTTCTCAGTTTGGCATTTTTACAGATACTGCACTTTGCCTTTGTAGCAGGGCCGTTGCTAGGAATTCTGGGCCCCCTTAAAGAATACTAAAGTGGGCCCCTCCCCCTAACTTTTCCTTTTTTTTTCTTAGGCTACGTATGTATTATCGTTTTTTATTTAGCCTTCTTTGTTTTGATGCTAATGCAGCATTACACTGCATAAACTCAAGTATCTTAGCAAGAATATTTGTCTTATTTCTAGTCAAAATGTAATTTCTAGTCAAAACAAATCTCATTATACTTAAAATAAGACACATCATATTAGAAGTAGCTTGTTTTTAGACACTTTTGACTTCTTTCAAGCATATTTTCACTTGGAATAAGTAGAAAAAATCTGATAGTGGAGCAAGTTTTTCTTCCTTATTACAAGCACAAAAAACTTACTTTCACTGGCAGATTTTTCTATTTATTGTGAATTTAAGTGAAAATGATCTAAAAACAAGTTAATTTTTGGGTAATGAGTCTTATTTGAAGTGGAAAGAGATTAGTTTTGACTAGAAATGAGACAAATATTCCTGGAAAGATGTTGAGTTTTTACAGTGTACTATGAGTCTTAGTCAGGGTCTTACACAGAATAAATCAGTCATACAAAGATTAGACTACTGGGGTTTTTATGGGCCCCAGTGGGCGCTGGGCCCCTAGAATTATCATCACCTTTCTCCCCTATACAACGGCCCTGCTTTGTACTGTAGGGCAGATTTCATCTTCCACTTGCTCCAACCTTTTATCTGCAGGCCGCTGTAGTCCTGGCCGCTGCCCAGCAGGGGGCGGCGGCCTCCCACCGCCGCTGGGAAACAGAGGAGCGGGAGAGAGGGAGAGAGGAAAATCAGAAGAAGAAGCGGCGGCGGCGGCGGTGGCGCAACAACAGTTTAGCAGCTAACTGAGGCAGTTCATGACCTGACAGCTGCTCCTTCATCCACTCACTTAGCTTCATTCTCGCCTCCATCCTCGTTTGCTTATGACATCCGGCGGACATATCGCACTATGTTCGAGGTAACGTTGCTGTTATAATGATGATATACATCTATATTTACGTAGCCTACACACTGTGGCGGCGGCGGCTGTGGCTCTGGATGTAGCCTGGCAACTAACTATCGCAGCTAGGTTCACTTCACACACTTCATTTATCGACCTGCAGATAAATAAATAAGAAGTAGTACCCCGGTAGGGCATCGGTGCAGACATTAACTACCCCCCCAACTCCTCCTAAACGTCCTAAACCTCCTACATTTAGCAGCGGGGGTTAATTTATGAATGACAACGTATATTAGCTTGAAGCTAGCTAGTTAGCTGGTGGCGTTTGTTATGAACTAAAACTGGCGGCGTTGCGTTGAAGAGCAGCGATGATTTGGTGAATTATTTATTGAATCATCTTAAATATATAAACATATCAGACATAATAGTACTACTAGAGGATAATGCGAGGCGGCAGCGGCCATGTGTGTGTGTGTGTGTGTGTGTGTGTGTGAAGTTTATTATTTAAAGCTGCGGTAACATTACAGCTGTCATGCATTTAAGATTACTGTCATCATGTCAACAAAGCAGTCACTGTGAGGGGGGCAATAAAATGCCAATCTTTAAATAACGACAAGAATGTGGCACAGTTTTTAATCAGGCTAAGCCTTAAATAATAAGTGGGGGGATTTTACTTTTACTTTTAGAGGACTGGAAACCATATGTTCATTGATTTCTATTATAGACTCGGTAATACAGTTTATCTGCAGTATATCTTGCTTTGTAAATGAATTAATAATGATCAGTTTTCATTGAAACTGTTTGAGAGAAGTTCAGACAACTGAGTGATCATCAGTTTGTGGTGCGATTTATTGAACTGTATAAATATTATTATAAATGAAATACATGAAACAAATACAAGTCAAATACAAGTTGCCTTTGATTCAATTTATTGCCCAGAGATATAAGTGAAAGTATATTGATCATACAATGGACACAAGTAGTGCCACAGTAATGCACTGTATATCAGTGGTAATGCCTGTCCAGCAAGGTGCTACAGGTCTTTATCTATTATTATTAAATTGATAAGTTAAATTATTACCATTATCAATTAATCAGCTGATTTTTTCTTAACTTGATCAGCTTATCATTTATAAAATGGAAACATTTTATAGTCAAAGATGTGTCTTCTTGTTTAAGTATGTTCATTAATCACAAACAGAAAAGTCCGGTAATGTATCTTTGGGATGAAACATGTGTGCTGATTTGTCTTTTGTTTTGATTGGTGTATATGAAGCATCACAATTATATTCTCTGTCCCAGTGCAGTGCAGATGTACGGTAATAGGGTTATAGGGTTGTGCTATTTAATAATGGAATAGGCTATTTACCACTATACTATAAAAGTAGATGTAATATACTATATTGTGATTCCTCAAGGAATTTACAGCAAATTACTGTAAATTAGTTTTTTCTCTCATACCGAAATCAATATGTGAGGAGAAGTAAATGATGATTTGATCTCACTTTTACCAAAGGTGACAATATCTCTCACTTTGTCAATGAACTGCAGATAAATATGAATAATTCTAGATATAAACAATGACTGAGGAGATACAGCTAGTTTATTACTAGTTAAGTATATCATTTATCATTGAACCAGTACAGTGTGTTTGTATCTGTTCAAAGTAGTAAACAACAATCAGACAGTATCTGACCTGTTTGTCAGACACCAAAAAGATATCACAGGAAATAATGCAATGTTATTTGAATGCCACGTTATAAAAAAAAGAAATAATCATATGCCACCCAGCTCATGTTGGAGTCCTGTTTCTGTCCATTGTATTTTATACATTTGATATGAGCTGTATGCCGCCGTCTATCACTGCTTTTTTAATAAACACAGTGCTGACAGCCTGTAGTGTTGCCGACTTCTCCGACAGGCCTGTGTGCCAGGTGTGTGCATCAGAGTAGAGACGATATTAAATAAAGCATTTAATGTCCGACTGAAGGAAACCGGCCGTGTGGGTCACATTCTTGAATTAATATTTGAACGCACCACAACAAAAGTTTCATTCTGCTGTGGTGAATGTGGCTTTAATCACTGTGACCCTGATCTTAATTCAAGTTGAACATGCCATTCATCACATAGGCTATACAGTACACACACTTTACAGAGTGGAAGTATCTCTACCAGACTAAACTTAAAAGCATTTTTCCATTTAATGCTTCTCCCCCTGATGCGGTGGCCACACATTTTGAGGATATCTGAGGTTTGTTAGCGCATGCCTCTTGAGTTGAGTCTCTGTTTCTTGTGTCTAAACAGGATCCTGAACTCCAAGAACCGCTGTCGTTGAGTTTAAATGAAAATTACGACGACCAGAATCTGACACAACATGATCAAAAAAAGTCTCAGGCGAGTCCCGACTATAACTGCGAGACACCAGACATCCGAGTGATCATCAAAGAGGAGGAGGACGGCTGGACTGTGAGTGAACACCGTGAGTGAAAACATCCTAAATATCAGCATCACCTTTAAAGGAATAGTTCACCAAAAAATGAAATTCAGTCATTATTGACTCACCCTCATGCTGATGAATACTCCGGAGTAGTTTTTTATTCCTCAAAGTGCATCTGGAGACCCGGGAGGCCGGTTCGTAGTCCAATGAAAACTTTATAGGGTTAGGGTTAGGGAGAGTAATAGCGCCCGACACAAAAACGTCCATAAAACTACACAAAAACCTTGTAATATTCCTCCATACTGCTCGTCCGCTGCAATCCAAGTGTCCTGAAGGGATATAGTCCAGAGTTTACTTGAAACTATGTAATTTAGGACATTTTTACAGCCTGAACAGTCCTGTATTGAATTTGCCTGGTGCATGCTCTCGTGTTCACGCGCATGAACGTCAGAGTGCAATACAGGACTGTTTAGGTTGTAAAAATGTCCTAAATAACATTGTTTCGAGTAAACTCTGGACTATATATACTATATCCCTTCAGGGGGCCCTCTTGATTCTCATATAAAGTTTTCGTTGGACTACGAACCGACCTCCCGGGTCTCCAGATGCACTTTGAGGAATAAAAAACGAATCCAGAGCATTAATCAGCATGAGGGTGAGTCACTAATGACTGAACTTCATTTTTTTGGTGAACTATTCCTTTAACTAGACGTCATACAGGCATTTAATCTGTCGTGATTTGTCACGTTGTCGTGCTGCTTCGTGTCGTTGAATACAGATGAGAGCTTCGTCGCAGAGGGAGACAGACAGGATACTTTTGCACAGCCTTGTCCGCCCCTCGTCAGAGCGTACGGGCAAGTGAGCTCAGTTTCCCATGAAGTGAAGAGACGACAACAGGGAGTTAATTACGGGGAGAAGGAGTCGGGCGGCCCCGCTCTCTACGGCCAGAGCTCGTCGGCCGGGGATGGGCGGCAGAGACGCACGGATGAGAAACCGAAGATTTCCTGTGTTCGTGGGAAAGCACCGGGAAATGTTTCTGTGGATCAGCGCAATAACTCGGGAGAGAAATCCTTCTCCTGCCCCGTGCGTGAGACAACAACCCCCAGTCTTCAGAGAGGGAACGTGAACTCCCACCAGGCAACGCATGCTGAGGAGGAGGAGGAGGAGGAGGAGGAGGAGGAGGAGGGGTGTTATGTTCTAGACCAGAGCCTTGATGTCAAACAAAGCACATCTTTGCCAACAGAGGGAGAGCCACACGAGACCAAAAGACCAGCACCATGCCAAACAGTATGTAGGAACACCAATCTGTAGAAATGCATGACATGATAATGTGCTGTTACTTGTTTCATGTGGTCGGCTGAAGCACTGAAGTTTAAAAACCCTTTGGATTTTATTTTTGCAAATGCTTGTTTGTCTCCTTCAAGGACTATTCATATACGTAAATAACCTCCTTCTTAAAGGGATAGTTCAACATTTTGGCAAATTGTCCCATTGCCATAATCCCTATAGTCATAGCAGTGGGTTCGTTACCTTTAAAGCAGAAGTAAGCGGAATGTTTGTGTTAATATAAGTCTTAAATAGTTATATCTTCCGACAGCAATCACTTATATAGAGTGTTTGGTCTGAAACACGGGTCTGTCAGTCACTCTGCTCTGCTGTAAGCCGAGGAGAAAACTTTCCTTGTATCCTACAACCTTTATCCAATGAGGAGAGAGAACGGCATAAAGGGGCGGTCCTCTCTGTGTGTGCAGCCAAGGGATGCGCGTGAATGTGGTGACGTAGGGACGAGGGCGGGGACTGCTAACTCCATCGGCTGACAAGAAGTTAGCCAAAACCACCGGATTGCTTACTTCTGCTGTAATTGACGGTGCAAGCTATTTTTAGAACGGCGGAGCAGAGCTGCAAGCTGCTCAGAGATGCGCTACGGAGGCTAATGGGATTTCTTGGTTTCACTCATCAAACTCATCAAATACACAATCCAGCAACTCCAAAACGCTCTGGTGGACAAGTTGTGACCTGCACATTCACCACACTATGAGATAATAACGTAATGTTACGAGACAGAGTTGTTTTAGAGGCAAATGCAGAGACTGCTTGCTGAAAAACTGCCACCAACGGGAATGCACATCAGTGGTTTTGCATGAATTTACCTCTAAAACAACTCTGTCTGGTAACGCTCTGTTATTATCTCATAGCGTGGTGAATGTGCAGGTCACAACTTGTCCACAAGAGCGTTTTGGAGTTGTTGGATTGTGTATTTGATGAGTTTGATGAGGGAAACCAAGAAATCCCATGAGCCTCCGTAGCGTAGCTCTGAGCAGCTCACGGCTCTGCTCCGCCGTTCTAAAAATAGCTTGCACCGACAATTAAAGGTAACGAACCTACTGCTATGACTATAGGGATTATGGCAATGGGACAATTTGCCAAAATGTTGAACTATCCCTTTAAGTGGGATGTATGTGATTTACTATAATGCAGCCTTTATCAGTTTTCTATCAGATATGATGAAGATTGAGACAAACCTTGTGTAAGAGTCTTTTATTATCCTCTGTCAGCTGCTGTATGTGCTTGTCTCTAATCTAATATCTCAGTGACTGTTATAGCTGCCTTGACTGACTGCCCATCATATTATAACTGAAGCACTTTGATTGCGGCCGCTTTTAGCATCAAGTGGGAGCATGTAGGTGGGCAGATAACTCTATGAAGTGTCACTGAGTGCTTATTTCTATTATTCTATGAGAGAAATGTCAAATCCTCGTGTTGTCTCTTCTTCCCGTCAGGTTTAGTTCTCTCAATCTTCATCACTTTATTTTTCCACAGTGGTGCAATTGGCCGCTGTGCAGCAATGGGAAAAGAAAACAGACAGTGTAACACAATACTATGCAACAACCAGTAGCATAAATACATAATTAAGAGTACACAAACCGGTGGAAATGAAAACCTTCTCACACTTTGTTGTCCTGTTTTTTTTTAGGATTCTCCTGAACGTAAGCGCCTGATGTTACACGGACTCAAGATGACGTCCGCAAACCTAGAGGACCAAACGCTCCATCTGACTGTTCGATTACAGGCGGGAGAGGGGGATGAGGACGAGGACGAGGATGAGGTGGTGCAGGACGAGGAGGAGGAACAAGATGAAGAAATTGGAGGTTTAATCAACTCTGACGGAGAAGTGGTGGAGTGGGATGCCAGTAAGTGAAGTCGCAGCAGTATATTTGACTGAATAGACCAGACTTCTACAAGAACTACACATTTATTTATTTACCCAAGGGACGGATCGTGTTTCACTTTCCCACAGGAGGTTTGAAGTTTTATGTGGTGGAGAATATTTTAAGTAACAGTTGATATAAAGTTGCATTCTGGGAACTGGCAACCAAATGCATTAAAGTGTTTCCAAAGCACAATGTTTGCTTAAATTTATGAAAAGCTGCTTTGTATTTATTATTTGTTCTTGTTCTTGTTCTTGTTTTCTGTCATCATTATGTTCAGACGCACAGTTTAGTGGGTGGTTGTAACTCATAACCTTAGTTAAATATGCATTTAGTTTGTCATTACATTGACTTTCTTCTTCATCTAGAGCTCAGCCTGTGTCAGGTGGAGGTGAAACTAAGATAAGTGTGTCGATGTTTACAGGAGACAGTCCCGACCGAGCCTCTGATTGCACAGGAAGTCCTCGGCAGAGTAAGGTAATGTGTCATTTATAATTTGTCAAGACATAATTAATCACTTTGGTGGACAGAGTCTCTGGAAACAGAGTAGAGTCGGTTTGCAAAACCTGAAAATTTTGGTTTTCCAATTTGACAGACAGGGAAAATGTGTTGGAAAACAAATGAGATCCTTTGGAGAAGATTCTTCAAAGGTCTCCTCCAGAATTCAACTTTTGGTCCGTGCAGCAGGTGTGCACTAAAGTGGAACATTTCTTTTTTTTTTTGAAGTGGGGTTTTGTATGACGTACAAATGGTACGGTGGCCGACAAGGGCAAACGAGCTGCAAACACAGGAATGATGCAAACCAAAAAAACAAAAACAAACATGCCATAGAAAAACGCTGCAACTACAACAACAAATGCAAATAAAAAAAAGCAACCATGCAAATAAAAAAGCCACAATGGAAGTGAATTACCGGGAACTATTATTGCCGATGCACTGGTGTTTTTTATGTGATAGAAGAAGAAGAAGAAGAAGAATACCAAGAGAGAGAAATAAGAAGTGACTTACTTAGTACTTACTTAGTACTTTTCATTGAAAAGTCGTCTTCTTCTTATTTGGGTTTAGGTCAGATCACAGATAACACTTGTTTTTTAATTAACGTTTTTGTGTTAAAGCAGATATCATCGGCACGGCCGTTTCGGCTAATGCTGTGTTCAAGGCAGGCTTTTGAAACCGTAAGTTACAGCTTCAAGTCACAACTACGACTTGGTAGCGTTCCAGGTAACCCGTAGCTCGTGTTTTTACCGTCCTGTTGTCTGTGAAAGTTCCCTATAACGGCCACTCGTAACTTCCGACCCGTGAACTCGTACCAGATCGAACTGGTATGACTTCACAGGAAGGAAAAACACAAAGTACGAGTTTCCTTGAACGCACCATGAGTTAGCAGCCCCCGCCCTTGTCAGGCATCAATTGGTCCTCGTGCTACGTCACCACATTCACGCGCATCCCTTGGCTGCACACACAGCCCTTCATGCCGTTCTCTCCCCTCATTGGATAACACTTGTATCCCACAAGGAAAATTTTCTCCTCGGGTTACAGCAGAGCAGAGTGACGGAGAGACTCGTGTTTAGGCTGAAATACTTCATGTAAGTGATTGCTGACGGAAAATAGGACTATTTAGGACTTATATTAACAAAAACATTCCACTGATATCTGCTTTAACAACATAACCCCACATGTGTAGTTTTGATGTCTCCAGTATGAATCTACAATGTAGAAAGTGATACAAATAAAGAGAAACCATTGAATGAGAAGGTGTGTCCAAACTTTTGACTGGTGGTTTACCTTATACAACCCCACTTCAAAAAAAGTGAACATTTTGGCAAATTGGCCCATTGCCATAATCCCTATAGTTTTAGGAGTAGGTTCGTTACCTGTAATTGTCGGTGCAAGCTATTTTTAGAACAGCGGAGCAGAGCCGCAAGCTGCTCAAAGCTACGCTACGGAGGCTAATGGGATTTCTTGGTTTCCCTCATCAAAACTGAGTTGTTTTCAAGGTAAATGCAGAGACTGCTTGCTGAAAAACTGCTCCCGATGGGAACGCGCATCACCAATTTTGCATGAGTTTACCTCTAAAACAACTCTGTCTGGTAACGTTCTGTTATTATCTCATAGCGTGGTGAATGTGCAGGTCACAACTTGTCCACCAGAGCGTTTTGGAGTTGTTGGATTGTGTATTTGATGAGTTTGATGAGGGAAACCAAGAAATCCCATGAGCCTCCGTAGCGTAGCTCTGAGCAGCTCGCAGCTCTGCTCCGCCGTTCTAAAAATGTCTTGCACCGACAAATAAAGGTAACGAACCTACTGCTATGACTGTAGGGATTATGGCAATGGGCCAATTTACCAAAATGTTGAACTATCCCTTCAAAGCTTTGCTCAGGGATGATGGAGATTATCAGTCTCATCTCGACTGACAAAAAATAACTGGAACAGCAGAACTTTTGTGTTTTTATGGTCGAAATACATTTGTGAACTGAAATGTCGTCACCGGAGGAGAGCGTCTAATGAGGCAGCGTCACTAATGAATCTGCGACTGGAACAGACAAAGCGCAGCAGAAAGAAAGAGAGAGAGCGCACGCCTTTCTGTGACTGCCATTAAAAAAAATGTCTTCATCTCTACTCTGGGGGGAATATTTCTAATGGTTTCTAATTATTATTATTATTATTATGACCACAGGGTATCGGCCTGTCGGAGTCTCAGCTGCCAGCAGGCCAGAACCAGAGAGGCAGCAGTAGCCCCACGCTCATCATGGAGGTTGTGTCTGTGGGAGAGGATGAAGAAAGGGAGGAGGGGGAGGAGAAAGAGAGAGTAGTGAAGATGACAGCTGTCGCGCCCTCGTGCCGCGGTAAACGGAAAATCTATAAGAAAAATATTTTAAAAACTGTTCAGGTTGTAAATGATCTGTATGTCTCAGCTCTGATGTTGTCGTTGTCGTCGTACAGGAAGGAGACGCAGGCGGAGGAACGTGGCGGCGGCGGCGGCGGCGGCCGAAGTGACGGTGGTGACGCAGGACGTGTCGGATGCAGAGAAAGAAGTTCCTGCGAATCCCGGTGAGTGAGCTGATGATGATGATGATCGAGAAGAGGCGTGTTCATATTCAACATTGCATTCAGATTTATTAACATTGATATTTTCTACCCTTCTTTTTCTTTTTATGCGACAAAGTGAAGAGAAGAGGCAGAAGGAAGATTTCAGAAACTCCACCGATGGTTCAAGACGTGGAGCCGGAGCCTGGAAGTGAGTGTTCCCAGTCCCGTGTTGTCCTCCTGGGTCAAGGAAGGAAGGAAGGAAGGAAGGAAGGAAGGACAAAGGGAAAGATGGGAGGAAAGAAGGAAGGGAAAAGGGAAGGAAAAAAGGAACTAAAGATAGAAGGAGGGAGGGACCCAACAGATTGGGCCAATTGGTCAAGAAGGAAGGAAGGGAGGGAAAAGGATTGTGGACAGAAGGAAGGGAAAAGGGAAGGAAAGAAAGATGGAGGGAGGGAACAGATCAGGTCAATTGAATCAAAAGAGGAAGGAAGAAGAAGCAAGGATGAAGGAAAGGAAGGAAGGGAAAAGGGATTGTGGAAAGAAGGAAGGGAAAAAGGAAGGAAAGAAAGATGGAGGGAAGGAACAGATTCGTTCAAGGAAGGAAGAAGGGAAAGATGGGAGGAAAGAAGGAAGGGAAAGGGAAGGAAAGAAAGATGGAGGAAGGGAACAGATCGGGTCAGTTGGTCAAAAAGGAAGGAAGGAAGGAAGGGAAAAAGGATTGTGGAAAGAAGGAATGGAAAAAGGAAGGAAAGAAAGATGGAAGGAGGGAACAGATTTGTTCAAGGAAGGAAGAAGGGAAAAAGGAAGGAAAGATAGAAGGAGAGAGGGGACAGATTGGGTCAATTGGTCAAAAAGGAAGGAAGGAAGGGAGGGAAATGGATTGTGGAAAAAAGGAAGGAAAGAAAGATGGAGGGAGGGAACAGATTTGTTCAAGGAAGGAAGAAGGGAAAGATGGGAGGAAAGAAGGAAGGGAAAAAGGAGGGAAAGATAGAAGGAGGGAGGGAGGGAACAGATTAGGTCAATTGGTCAAAAAGGAAGGAAGGAAGAGAGGGAAAAGGGATTGTGGACAGAAGAAAGGGAAAAAGGAAGGAAAGAAAGATGGAGGGAGGGAACAGATTTGTTCAAGGAAAGAAGGAAGGGAAAAAGGAAGGAAAGATAGAAGGAGGGAGGGAACAGATTGGGTCAATTGGTCAAAAAGGAAGGAAGGAAGGGAGGGAAATGGATTATGGAAAAAAGGAAGGAAAGAAAGATGGAGGGAAGGAACAGATTCGTTCAAGGAAGGAAGAAGGGAAAGATGGGAGGAAAGAAGGAAGGGAAAAAGGAAGGAAGGATAGAAGGAGGGAGGGAACAGATTGGGTCAATTGGTCAAAAAGGAAGGAAAGAAGGATGGGAGGGACGGAAAAAGGATTGTGGAAAAGGAAGGGAAAAGGGAAGGAAAGAAAGATGGAGGGAAGGAACAGATTCGTTCAAGGAAGGAAGAAGGGAAGGAAGGGAGGGAAAAGGGATTGTGGAAAGAAGGAAGGGAAAAAGGAAGGAAAGAAAGATGGAGGGAAGGAACAGATTCATTCAAGGAAGGAAGAAGGGAAAGATGGGAGGAAAGAAGGAAGGGAAAAAGGAACGAAAGATAGAAGGATGGAGAGAACAGATTGGGTCAATTGGTCAAAAAGGAAGGAAGGAAGAGAGGGAAAAGGGATTGTGGAAAGAAGGAATGGAAAAAGGAAGGAAAGAAAGATGGAAGGAGGGAACAGATTTGTTCAAGGAAAGAAGGAAGGGAAAAAGGAAGGAAAGATAGAAGGAGAGAGGGGACAGATTGGGTCAATTGGTCAAAAAGGAAGGAAGGAAGGGAGGGAAATGGATTGTGGAAAAAAGGAAGGAAAGAAAGATGGAGGGAAGGAACAGATTCGTTCAAGGAAGGAAGAAGGGAAAGATGGGAGGAAAGAAGGAAGGAAAGAAAGATGGAGGGAGGGAACAGATTGGGTCAATTGGTCAAAAAGGAAGGAAGGAAGGGAGGGAGGGGAAAGGGATTGTGGAAAGAAGAAACGGAAAAATAAGGAAAGAAAGATGGAGGGACGGAACAGATTCGTTCAAGGAAGGAAGAAGGGAAAGGTGGGAGGAAAGAAAGATGGAGGGAAGGAACAGATTCGTTCAAGGAAGGAAGAAGGGAAAGAAGGAAGGGAAAAAGGAAGGAAAGATAGAAGGTGGGAGGGAACAGATTAGGTCAATTGGTCAAAAAGGAAGGAAGAAAGGGAGGGAAAAGGATTGTGGAAAAAAGGAAGGAAAGAAAGATGGAGGGAAGGAACAGATTTGTTCAAGGAAGGAAGAAGGGAAAGATGGGAGGAAAGAAGGAAGGGAAAGATAGAAGGAGGGAGGAAACAGATTAGGTCAATTGGTCAAAAAGGAAGGAAGAAAGGGAGGGAAAAGGATTGTGGAAAAAAGGAAGGAAAGAAAGATGGAGGGAAGGAACAGATTCATTCTAGGAAGGAAGAAGGGAGAGGGGAGGAAAGAAGGAAGGGAAAAAGGAAGGAAGGATAGAAGGAGGGAAGGAACAGATTCGTTCAAGGAAGGAAGAAGGGAAAGAAGGAAGGAAAGAAAGATGGAGGGAGGGAACAGATCAGGTCAGTTGAATCAAAAGAGGAAGGAAGGAGAAGTAAGGATGAAGGAAAGGAAGGAAGGAAGGGAAAAAGGATTGTGGAAAGAAGGAAGGATGGAGGGAGGGAACAGATCAGGTCAGTTGAATCAAAAGAGGAAGGAAGGAGAAGTAAGGATGAAGGGAAGGAAGGGAGGGAGGGAAAAAGGATTGTGGAAAGAAGGAAGGATGGAGGGAGGGAACAGATTGGGTTAATTTGACCCAGAGGGACAACAGGAGGGTTAAATTCAGATCAATACAGTAAATCATTATACGTGATACGATTGTTTCTGTTTTCTCACAGTATCGCGGCGGACCAGAAGGAAGAGAAATCTCCCCATTATCGAGGAACCAGACGAAATCAAACCTGTCCGTCGCTTCGCTGGTGAGACGAGAAAAAACAACAACTGGTTCATCATGTGTAGAGTTTAGTTTTTTATTTGTTTGACTTTGTTTGAATCTCTGCTTGTCACCCGGTTCTTGAAACCCGACCCACATTCACGTGAGAGTTAAAACATCAGTTTTATGTTTGAGACCAAAGCGATAAAGTTTAATATTTTCCCTCTCACAGCAAAGCGACCCTACAGAAGAAGGAAAGATATCAAACCACGTGCTGAAGGAGAAGCAGGAAACACAGGTGCTTCATCTGGTAAGAGAAAGAAAAAACTGTAGAACCAGTAGGATGTCTTCATTTTATTTTTATTTTTTTAATTTGGTCCATACCATGTGACGTCACCATGAAGTCATGCTGATTTGTAACATCTGCTGTTTAAACTCACATAATACAGTATGATGCTTAAGTATTTCCCATTATGGTTAGTTATATGACATTTTCTTTTTAATGTATGGTAATCTTCATTCATGTAAAACCTCAAATGCCACTTATACCTATAGGAAAGAGCATACATGGAAAATACTTGTTGCTATAGAGCAGACCAATCAGTGTCTTATAATTTGACACAGTGAGTTTGTGAGTTAAATGCCAGTTTCAGTGTTTACATTTATCTATATCTATATCTATATCTATATATATATATACATATATATATCTACATATATATATCTAAATCATTTATATCTACAGTTGTGGCTAAAATTATCAGAACAGCTGACAGATCTGAAAACACCTGACCTTCTTTTTTTTGGCTCAAAAATATGTGTACATGAAATATACAGATGTTTGCTCACAGATGTTTGCCCAAGACAAATTTCCCTCCCGGGACAAATAAAGTTTATTTGATTTTGAACACAATCAGATGAAGAGAGTCCTACTGTTTAACTTTAAAGGGGTACTTCACCCAAAATCTATAATTCACCAATTGTCTACTCACCGTCATGCCATGGAAGGGTTTGGAGATCTGTCTTTGCTGCGAGATGTTCGTTCATCGTTGTAAACCATTGGATGTATGATTGTAAACACGGAAGAACTCCAAAAGTGTTTTGATGACTCTGAAAGTTCTCCGAACCCTTCCTTGGCATGGCGGTGAGTAGATGATTGATGAATTATCGATCTTGGGTGAGGTATCTCTTTAACACAGATTCTGGTTGACATATGATTACACATTAACAATCCTAACCTGCAGCCTTACCTTCCTAACGTTCACATATTTTCCCATCTCACAGGGAAGAAGCGTCCGGGCAGAAAGATGGTCCGTGTGCCGGTGGAAATCCCCCCCGAGCTGCTGAAGAAGCCCAGAGAGAAGATCGAGTATCACTGCGCAGTGTGTGGCAAAGAATTCCCTCACGCCTACAAACTGGAGCGACACGAGCTGATCCACACCGGAGAGAAACCTTACTGCTGCAACATCTGCGGCCGCGGTTTCAACCAGAAGGGAAACCTCAAAACACACTACAAAGTCCACTTAGGTGAGACTGAGCACAGCTTAGAGGAAAAAAATCTGGATAATACTGAACCGACTGACTCCGACCTTTGTAAGTGTTTGAAGAGTTCATGGGAGTGGGTGAAACGGGCACATTCAATCTTTTCTAGAGACTCGATGTTAGTAGATGTGTTATATTGGACTAGTTCATTTGCAGGTAACACTGAAAAAGTTTGATTTTTTTTAGGGATCTACACAGAGAGGATATTGTTTACTGTCTGTTGGTCTCTCTAGTTAAAGGGATAGTTCACCCAAAATTGAAATTTCACTCATTATCTACTCACCCTCATGTCGACTAAGGGCTGGGAGAAGTTTCAGAGTCCTCCGTGGCTTCTCTGAGTTACAGGGGGTCTCAGCGTAGCAGCGCATGTCCATATAACGGTTGCAAATGGACACCAACTGTCTTTGTAACACCAAAAAAAAATCCAAATACCTCCATTCTGCTCGTATGTAATGCCTGTCTTGTATTGAAGCCCCAAAATGCGAAATTGTCCTGAAAAAAATTAAATAAGTCTATATTTCAAGATTGTTTGTAGCGGAAGCTCCTCTTCCCAGTTCATCCAAATTTGACGAACCGGGAAGAGGAGCTTCGAGAAGCTTCCGCTACAAAACAAGCTTGAAATATAGACTTATTTAATTTTTTCGGGACAATTTCGCATTTCGGGGCTTCAATACAAGACGGACATTACATACGAGCAGCATGGAGGTATTTGGATGTTTTTTGGTGTGTCTTTTTGTTACGAAGACAGTTGGTATCCATTTGCAACCGTTATATGGACATGCACTGCTACGCCGAGACCCCCTGTAACTCAGAGAAGCCACGGAGGACTCTGAAACTTCTCCCAGCCCTTAGTCCACATGAGGGTGAGTAGATAATGAGTGCAATTTCAATTTTGGGTGAAAAAAAATCTAAAAATGCCCTTAATTTTCTGGAGCACAGCTGGGTGTAAGATGAACGTCATAATTTGACATATTATATTTTAAAAGCTCCTCTGTTGCAGTGGCTCACTCACTGCAACTCTTGTCCATGAATTCATAAATGAAAATGTAAAATATTGAAAATATTCAAGCATCATGTTTGAATATTTTCCCAAACGACACAGATTTAACCTAAAACCCCCTAATTAAAAAAAATATAAATGTAGTGAAGTTGAAGTCCCGAACAATGCAATACAAAGAGGACAAAGACTTTAACATGTCTCTAACTTGTCTCTGTTTTCATCTCTGTGAAGGTCGTAAGGGCGTTGCAGACATTGAGGATGAGGTGAACCCCATAGCATCAGAACTGACTGAATACTTGAAGTCTCTGCCGGGCGAGTCCAGGATCAGATCGTCCCTCCGTTGCCTCGAGTGTGGAAAAGAATGCGAGAGTCAGTCCGCTCTGCAAGCGCATCACATCACCACGCACTCGCAGTCGCAGTCGGAGTCGCAGCCGGAGTCGCAGCCGCAGTCGGAGTCGCCTCCCGAGCCGGACGCGGCGGAGCAGAGCGCGACGCAGCTGCTCTTCTGCCGCCGCTGTGGCATTCAGTTCCCCGACAGGGAAAAGCTGGAGGAGCACATGAAGACCCACGTGAAGGAGAAGCCCTACTCGTGCCCCGACTGCGGCAAGAGGTTCATCAACGAGAGCTACATCCAGGTGCACCAGCGCATCCACACGGGGGAGCGGCCGTTCCTCTGCTCCCAGTGCGGCAGAGGCTTCCACACGGCCTCGTCCCTCAAGCTGCACGAGATGCAGCACTCGGAGGAGAGGCCGTTCGCCTGCTCCGTCTGCGGCAAGACGTTTCGGATTAACTCGTACCTGACGGCGCACTACCAGACCCACATCAAGGACAGGCCGTTCATCTGCAGCATCTGTGGGAAGGGCTACTCCCGGGCCGAGGAACTGAAGGTGCACCACAGGCTGCACACCGGGGAGAGACCGTACGAGTGCGGCGAATGCGGGAAGAGCTTCATCTACCGCCAGGGTCTGCGGCAGCATCAGCGCACGCACGCCGGGAAACGCATCGGGCCGACCAGGCAGCTCGGTCGACCGAAGCAGCAGGCCAGGCTGGACATTTAACAGCCGTTTTCCTGCTCATGCATTTTGTTTTATTTTTTTCCTTGTTCTTAAACGTGTTCGAAAATGTTGCGGTTAAAATGCGCTTCTTCTTCTCCCCTTGCTCTTCTTCTTCTTCTTCCTGTTCCATTCCTCCCAGTTACAGCATAGACGAGTTACTGTGTCTGAAAAGTTTTGCGCTACAGAGCCGGCGTGGATTGCCAAGAATAATCTGGAAGCTTACTGTGTTGTCTTTCCTGTATTCTTGTTTTGTAATCATATGTTCCTGTTTGCTCTAGTAGCCCATCTGTACAATTTGAGTGCCTTTGTATTCTGCATGCCAAATACTACTACTCAATGTTCGAAAATATGCACAATATCCTTGTTATTTTAAAAAAAAATCCATGAAAATATAGACATTTTTCAGAAACATGTCTGGATTTTTCTTTTTGTTTTTTTCTTTTACAGAGATTTGAAATTATTTTAAACTAATGTGACTTGTGGGTCGAACTAGAACTAGAAAAAATAGTATTGTTATTATTATTAACCTTTATTTAAACTCGGAAATATATTGAGGAGCAACTTCATTTACAATATAGCCGAGACAAAACACAAAACGTTTGAAACATACATAAGCATATCCCAAATACCAAAAAGTGAAAGTGACAAAGATAATTTGAAAACAGAGAAGTCTAGTTAAAAACAGGAGCAGTTGGAGGTAAAATAAGATTATGGATTTAAATTGTCCTAATGATAAAAGTGTGGTAAGTTTCAGGTGGTTTTGGAGAGTGTTCCAGGTTGCAGGTGCACAGGAAGAAAACCTGGACTTTCCAAATGCATTTACAGTAATCCACAAATATCTAGGGATGAATGTAGGTACACAAATTTCATGTTTGTAGGCTATGTCACAATATAGACATCCAGATTAAACACACTTAATGTCAAATAAAAAAACAACAACATAGATCTTAGATCTTGATCCTTTGCTGGAATCCCATATACACTGTTACCTAGAAAGTTGGAATATATTCTTTTTTTTCAGACACATTCCTCTTTTTATTCCTATTATAAAGGTTAGTTGTGATTTAATTTTTGCAGTGATATGTTTGGAAGACATTGATCAATAGGGTTTTGCAAAAATACAGACTTAACAAGAATAAATCGCATTGTCACAATCATTTCATGAGTAGAGGTAAAAGTAAATATTTGATTCCAACTTTATGGGCAACAGCGTATGTCTCCTCCAATCTGGCAACCCTCGACTGAACCCGCCTTACCTCCCAGAAAATGTAAAATGTTCATTGAAAAAGTGATCTATACGTTTAAAAACAGACATTTTACAGGTAAATTCCATTGTAATATTATTTACGAACAGACTTGAACACAAGAGGTTTATAAACACGTGTTGTTATGGCGCGCTGTCCATGGTGCTGAAGGGGGTTAAACTCAGCTGCATTGGTTAAAGGGAACATCAGAAATGCAGTTATGATACTGCATAAATAATTTTAATCATGTACTTTTCTATGAAAGTAATATTATAGTAACATTATGCAAATAGTTAAAGTAATAGCTACAGACAAAATTTCAGAGTTATGCATATTTTTTTAGTGCAGACGACTGGATCACCCATCTACTGCGGCCACAGTCAGAGCAAGTTACCTGACCCAATATGGCCGCCTGTGAGTTACTTCTGCGCATAGTCCGATCTAACCCGTTGTCGAAAACAACTCTGCCTTGTAATGTTACATTATTATTTCATAGTGTGGTGAATATGCAGGTCACAACGTCTCCATGAGAGCGTTTTGACGTTGTTGGATTGTGTATTTGATGAGTTTGATGAGGGACAGGGGAGCTGTACCATTCACCTCCATTGTGTTCGCTGAGCAGCTAGCGTCTCTGCCCCGCAGATCTCAAAACAACATGCACCGATAACTAAAACTAATGAACATACTGCTACGACTATAGGGATTATGGCGATAGGCGAATTTACAAAAAATGTCGAACTATCCCTTTAAAATCTTTTGTTTAATTTGTTGTGATTGTGAATATGTATCGCGGAACCTCCCGCATGCACCGTCCACATGGGAAACGACCGAAACGACGAGGCGGCGGGCGGCACGTGGTTGCCATGGTTGCGCATAGTGAGGTGGGCGTTACCTTGGTGACACGTCAGGCGCGATAGCCAATCAGCGCCGAGGGCTGATGTTGTGTCCACAGACCGCGGGCGCAGGCAGGAACAACACAGACCACCGCACAGACAGCGGGAACCTCTGTGTTGTAAAGGTAGGAGCGGCTGCCACCGTCGAAGTGACCGTGAACATCACAACCACCCAGGCTGAAGTTGTTAAAAAATGTTTAATTTGTTTATCCAAGACACACCGAGGAAGAGAGGAGCCCTGTCGCTAACTGCTAAGCTAAAGTTACTAGCACGTCTTGACTGTAAATGTAAACAACAGTGGAGTTAGCAAAGAAAGAAAGAGAGAGCTGTGTGAACACGTGAGCAGGCCTAGTAAATGTACAGTAAAATAGTTTGTCGCTGTAGTGAAGAATTAAAATATTGTTCAGGAAAAAAAATAGCTGCGTTACAGAGCAGCAAAAAGAAAAAATGCTACCAGGACGATAGAAACTCTCCAGTAACTGGGAATGAGACGGTGCCGTGAACGCATCACGTTAGCAGACAGTGTAGGTAGGCTACCTAGAAAGAAGTTTTAGTCATGTAGAGGTAAAGATCAAAGTAGGTCAGTTAAAATGCACACGTTTTATAGGGGGGAGGAAGAGAGTAAAAATTAAAAAATGTTATTCAGATTCAGATGTTTTATTCATGTACTAAGAAAAATATGATACACAAGAAGTTATGAAGTTTATATCACTCAGATGTACAAGTACATAGATTGTGAAGAGCTTGAGTTGAGGGGGTGCTCCACAATATGCATACATTTATTAAAAAGAGACAGTAAATAAATAACAATACTAAAACCTTTCTAAAGGTTTAGAGGGAAGTTAAAAGAGTCCAGACCAGCTTACAAGGCCGCAACGAGAGTCCATTGTCCATTTGGATTGATTAAGTGTTAGGTTGGTTTATTTAGTAGTCTGGCAGCTTGGGGGAAAAAACTGTTTTTCAGCCAGTTGACAAACAGATCATGTACATGAGAGGAAACCCCAAAGAAGCAAGAATTTTTATAGATAGTTGACCCAAGCTAGTTTGTAAGTGTAAGGAATGGCTAATAAGCAGACATCAATATAGCAAGAACTTGTATAACCTGTGTACAACAGATAACTACAAAGATTCACTTGTAGGTTGTACGTTATAGCTCACACCTTACTAAAGCTAGTACTGACTAATACTTATCTTATCAATGGTGAAAACACTGTAATCTTATAATATATGAATCTTGGTTGTATAATGACCTTACTTCTTAAGACAAAATTGCCTTTCAGACAAAAACAAAAGAAGGTTGTTTGTCAGGAGCACTTTGAGGAAAGCTGTCCAGCAGAGCAGCCCTCCTGGTCCTCTGGGACTTCACTGACCCCACAGGTGGGTCAACATCCCGCCAGAGAAAATGCACCTGAGCACGATGGCTGAAGACTTGACTGAGCATGAAGAACAGCCACCTGTAACAAAGGGCCATGATCGCAGATCAGTACCTAAAGGTGAGTTAGTCATCGCCCCTGGGCAGAAGCTGCTAGTGTGATATAGGAATGACATCAGACTCATTGTGCTTTTTGTCTTTCTTTAGGAGAAGCTGCAAAAAGACCAGAATCTGTGGACAAACCAAGCTCTGAAAACTTGTCTGTGGAGCCAAAACGAAACCAGGAGGAGGCACCGCACAGACCAAAGAAGAAGTACGACTGTGCGACCTGTGGAAGAGCGTTCGGCGACAACTCGGCTCTGAAGCGACACCTTGTTATTCACTCAGGAAAAAGACCGTTCAAATGTTTCATATGTGGAAGAGGATTCACTCAGAGTGGAAACCTGAAAACACACATGAAAGTTCACAGAGGTCAGAAGCAACAGAGTGACACCCTTTTCTTTCTAATACACGTTTATGCTCATGTGTTTTTCAGTAAAATCTTCTTACCTTTATTTAAATGGTAATTTGTAGTAGATTTTCTTTCTCCAGTTATTGTTTTTACTTTTGTTTGGAAATTGTTTTTGATATATAATATTCAACCGTGTTTTTACGTCTTTTACTTCTGTTTCAAATGCTGGTGTGACTGCGTCTAGTGTTTTGTTTGTTTATTTTCACAGGAGAGTTACCAAATTGGACATTAGTTGAAGAGAAGAGCCGCCCTGCAGAGTCTCCTGTGACAGTTCATGTGTGTGGAGAGTGCGGGATGGACTTCCCTGAGAAACATCAGCTGGAGGAGCACAGGGAGAGTCACAAAAAGCCTTACGCTTGTTCTGACTGTACCAAGACGTTCAAAACCGAATCCTATTTCAAACTTCATAAGCGTATCCACTCTGGAGAGTCTCCGTTCCTCTGTTCGGAGTGCGGAAAGAGCTGCGTCACCGCAAGTTCGTTGAAAAAACACGAGTTGACGCACACGGGAGAAAAGAACTTCCACTGTGACCAGTGTGGGAGGGCGTTTTCACAGTCGTCCCACCTCAACATGCATCTCCAGACTCACACCGGCGAGCGGCCTCATCTCTGCTCCATCTGCGGTAAAAGTTACTCCAAGGCAGGTTGTCTGAAAGTTCACCTGCGGGTTCACACCGGAGAGAAACCGTATGCTTGTGACAAATGCGGCAAGTGCTTCTATTACTCTCAAGGTTATCAAGCGCATGTGAAGATCCACAACAAGAAGCCGAGAGTGCGAACAAAACCTCTGGGGAGACCAAAACAGCAGCTCTAAGTAACACCCTGCCCTTAGACCTTTAGATAATGTCACCTGGAATCTAAATGGACATAAAAGGAAAAAGGAAATGTATCTATAACCATGTGAAATTAAACATCTTTCATTATAGAAATGTAATTGGCCAAACAACATGGTAGGAATTATGTGTACTCGTACAGCATATGGTGTACAGTCTGTGCTGTTGTTACTTGTATTGGATAACAGTAAAGTAGTAATAAATCACTATATTGTGAATTATTGTTATTTATTGTATTATTTATCATAAAATGTTATTATTGAATTGAGTGTAACACCTGTTAGATGTCAGAAAACAGAGTGTTATATCCAATGCAGAGACGCATCCAACATCAGTTATTCATTCCAATTTATTTATATGTTTTACTCGACTACAGCTATTATACCTTTAGTTAAGAGTCACTTCATATATTCAGATTATCAGTGTTTATAAATAAAACAATAAATTATGATATTAGAGATTAAGCAAAAGCTTATCTAGTCCCGCCCCCGTTATCCACAGAATACATTATCTTCATCATAGTATTTTTTTTTTTACATTATAATAGTATTTTTTACACAGATATTGATTTTTTATTTTACTAAAACTAGTATGTATGTATATGCATAATAATAGAGATAATGCACCAGTAGTAGTAGTAGCAGAGAGAGAGACGTAAGGATTTTGGAAGTAGTAGCAGTGCTACAGTAGTAGTTTAATTTGGTCATATGCACATAAAGTGAAAATCAACAATCAGTCAAACAATCATCGTTAATCTTTTTTTCCAGACAATCTAATTTATGAGTCCATAATTATGGCGTATGCCGAAAAAGGAGTAGGCTGAAGCTATTGAGTTTGTACCTGCCTTCCTTCCCTTAAATCCTATACATATGTTTGGACTTATAACTATTTACATTTTAACCAAAAAACAAGAAAATGCCAAACTGCTTATCAAGGTCAAAACATATACATAATAGTTCAATAAACAATTGAAAAAGAAAAGAAAAGATGCTATATTCAGTACATTACTGTCCAGGTACAGGAATCTCCAGAATTAATAGAAAGAAAAAAAAAGACAGCGAAACATGTAATTCAACCCTGTGTGTAGCTTTCAAGTAATGTGAATTATAGCTGACGTGAATTAGTGTTATACTTCTGTATTTTTTATATTGAACATTATTTATTTGATTTCACTTAGGTGCACGCCGGGGGGGCTTTTATTGTGGTAAAAGAAAAAAGAAAAAAGCCGAACCGGAAGTTCCGACGCTGCTGCTGTAGTGTGAGTGTGTGTATATGGCTAGCAGCTAAAAAAGCTAGACAGGTTCTCATCAGACATATTACCCAAACGCTCATTTAACTTCAACTCCCAAGTTGTTTGACATGAAACCAGACGGGGCGGGTTGAGCACGTTGAGCCTGAAAATGAGAGAGAAATAGAAAACATTGTGCAGTCGTTTCAAAATAAACTTCAGTAGCGCGACTTCTTCTGCTGCTGCTTCTTCTTCTTATTACCTGAGGGAGAAAATCTGAGGTTGGTCAAAATGTCTATTGTCTGTTGTTAGCTAGCCTCCTAAGTTAGCCAGTGTATTATACGGTATGCGAGGGCATGACATTTGCAGGAAAAAATAAATAAATACAAATATTATCACTGTTATTATTTTCACACCGGACTCGATGGTGAAACGTGCGCGATAATTGTTGCAGCAGCTTTTTTTTAAAGGGAGGGAGGGAGCAGTGGCTTAGCTGATGGCTAAGATAACCAGAGCTAGTAGTGAAACGCCATGTCTCTGTCTGTGTATGTGTGTGTGTGTGTGTGTGTGTGGCTAGCTGGCTAATAACACTGTCTGTGAGGTGGCCCGTTGACCAGACACAGCACTAGCACGGCACGGCACGGCACGGCACGGCACGGCACGGCACGACTGAGACTCATCCAGAGGTGAAATAATAACTATAATACAGATGTTTTCTGCTGCTGCTGCTGCTGCACAGTTGTTGTCGCGTTTACTCCTGCTGTCATCGTGTCTTTTCATTGATAAAATGTAGTTACCAACAGGTTAGCTTGTGAATGCTGTGTTGACAAAGTTAAATGGGAAATAATAACGAGACTTGAAGGGAAAAAAAACAAAAAACAACCGGTTCTTCTTGGCTAACGCTGCTGAGCTAGCTGTGGCTGTGGCTGTGCAGCTCTGTGCAGAATAAGATGCACGACAAAAAGGTGCAGGTTTGAAACCTACTTTGAAAGCACTGCTGGGGATTGTTTTTGACAGTAGCAGTAAACCCTATATTTCATATGCAATATCACTGCAGCAGCTGCTTTGCTTGTTGTGTGTCTTTATATTAAATTGTAAAAGACACCTCATCATCCCTGCAGCTGTATAAAGGCCCAGCCAGGTTCAAACCCCCCCAGTCAGTCAGTCACAACAACAAAGCATCCGCCCTGCTGAAGTGTCCTTGAGCAGGACAATGGCTGTCTTCCAGGGTGGAGGCACTGACCCCCTCCCACCCCGCTGTGTCGAAGGGGTCAAGTGACAACTATACCCCTCTCTGTCTACCCCCTTCTTCTTCCCCCTTCTCCCCGTAGAGATTTGCAGCTGGAGACTTATGAATAAAACACATAAAATCTGCCTCAGTCACTGAATAAACTCCCTGATGTTATTATTTTCATAACCATAAAATGACAACGCACACTCCAGCTGCAAATAACACTGTCATTATAGATTAGTCTGAGGTTTATTTTCTCGATTAATAGTGATAATGTTACTATAATTTACCCCAAAATGATGCATTCAAATTACTAGTTTTATGTGACCAAAACATCAGTTGTAAATCTACAAGCTGCACCACTGCTGTTTGGACGGTTTAGCATAAAATTGTAGTGTTGGGAGTAAATTGTAACCCGAGACACTTGATGGATATGTTTCAGTGTATTATACTAACACACTGTTCGTACTGCACCTCGTATAAGGCTGGATGTTGTCCCAAAGAAAGCATTGTTATTATATTGAGAGTTTTTAAATGTTACAGATGTAGATTTTGATTTTATTGTAGGGATCAGCCCCACTATACTTTATTTATAATGTCGTGTTATGACTATTCCTGCAGATTGGATATTGCACTTGTGAATTTTGTTATATATTTCACTTAGTCAGCCTCATGAATACAAGACAGTTAATTTTAGATTAGTGTTAAAGGGATACAGTAGTTCAACATTTTGGCAAATTGGCCCATTGCCATAATCCCTATAGTCATAGCAGTACGAGACGGAGTTGTTTTCGTGGCAAATGCAGAGACTGTTTGCTGAAAACTGCCCCCAACAGGAACGTGCATCAGCGGTTTTGCATGAATTTACCTCTAAAACAACTCTGTCTCGTAAGGTTCTGTTATTATCTCATAGCGTGGTGAATGTGCAGGTCACAACTTGTCCACCAGAGCGTTTTGGAGTTGTTGGATTGTGTATTTGATGAGTTTAATGAGGGAAACCAAGAAATCCCATTAGCCTCCGTAGCGTAGCTCTGAGCAGCTGACGGCTCTGCTCTGCCGTTATAAAAATAGCTTGCACCGACGATTAAAGGTAACGAACCTACTCCTAATACTACAAGGATTATGGCAATGGGCCAATTTGCCAAAATGTTGAACTATCCCTTTAACCCTATTATGCATGAATTGTGCAATTCCACAACAGCAGGCCGAGAGAAGCTTTTGTCATGCTTCTTTCTCTGTAAATATTCAGTCTCTTGCTGTAAACGTCATATTTATGGAGTGTTTGTTTACTGATCTGTGATTGTTCACCTCCACCAGGTTTTTATGTTTGAGACATGGGCTCTGAAAACCCTGACGACTTCGGACCAGCCGTGCTCCTCGCCGAGGAAGACCAGCAAGAAATCGGAGGTCTGATCAACTCTGATGGGGAGGAGGTCGATTTCTCGGATCTCAGTGAGTAAAATAAAAATGTATTGTAATACAGTGGATGACAGGAAAAATGGAGTCACCTGTTCAATGTATTTGTATCTGATAATAGTCTTGTAATGAATTCTTACATCATGCAAATTGATATTTATGAGATGTTGATATTAGATGTTGATGTTTTGTAGTTAGTGGTGGCATTTCTGTGAAGTAATGGAAGATACATGGTCATATAATATAAATTATGAGAAAAAAACAATATAATATGATGTTTTTATGATACATCACAGTAAAATATAGAGAAAATGAGGGTAACTGGATGTGGCTGTAGATGCCTGAGGGTGTTTCAGTTTCTCAATCACCGACTGGTTTTGGAGACCCAGGTCTTTAACGTCTGGGCTCGTTATTAACGGCGCTTGTCACTTAAAGGGATAGTTCAACATTTTGGCAAATTGGCCCATTGCCATAATTGCTATAGTCATAGCAGTAGGTTCGTTACCTTTAATTGTAGGTGTAAGCTACTTTTAGTACAGCGGAGCGCAGCAGCAGGCTGCTCAGAGCTACGCTATGGAGGCTAAGGGAATTTCTTGGTTTCCCTCATTAAACTCATCAAATACAAAATCCCAAAACTCCACAGCGCTTTTGTAGACAAGTTGTGAGCTGCACAACCACCACGCTATGAGATAATGACGGAACGATACGAAACGGAGCCGTTTTCGAGGTAAATTCATACAAAACCGCTGATGTGCGTTGCGTTCAGGGAGGGTTTTTCAGCAAGCAGTCTCCGTATTTACCCTGTATTTACCTCGAAAACGGCTCCGTTTCGTATCGTTCCGTCATTATCTCATAGCGTGGTGGTTGTGCAGGTCACAACTTGTCTACAAAAGCGCTGTGGAGTTTTGGGATGTTGAATTTGATGAGTTTAATGAGGGAAACCAAGAAATTCCCTTAGCCTCCATAGCGTAGCTCTGAGCAGCCAGCTGCTGCGCTCCGCCGTACTGAAAATAGCTTACACCTACAATTAAAGGTAATGAACCTACTGCTATGACTATAGCGATTATGGCAATGGGCCAATTTGCCAAAATGTTGAACTATCCCTTTAAGTCGTGGATGAACGAGTATGTGCTGTTACTGGAAACACTGTCATTTGTCATGTGTTAGAGAGCCATGATTGGCTGTTGTCAGGGTCTTGTTCTTCATACTATGGGTGAAGGAAGGTAGAGTGAAGGCAAGCGTGTCATAAACACAAAGTTTAGATGTTGCACACATACAGGACAATCTCGTGTTAGTGTTTTAGTATTAATCAAATCTAATTGAAGAGGCATCATAAGCGTCCAGAGACATCTCCAGGTCTGACACTTTTGCATTAGATTAGTCTGTAAATATGTCCAGGTACCTGAATGCACCATGTCTCCAAACATATTTAAGACTAGAGCTACAGTGATCCTACTTTTTCCTCTCTTGATACTAGTTCAAAATATTAAATTAATCGTACTGTCGAGCGCTCTTTTTCTTTTTCTAAATGTTATCGTAATCTGTACCGACTTTGGTTATGAGATGTTATGAGAAGTTATCGGTCATCAGTATCGATGGCAAAAAAGAGTTATTGTGCATCCCCAGTTCCTTCTATGTTATGTCTTAAAGGGATAGTTCAACATTTTGGCAAACTGGCCCATTGCCATAATCCCTATAGTCATAGCAGTAGGTTCGTTACCTTTAATTGTTGGTGCAAGCTATTTTTATAACAGCGGAGCAGAGCCGTGAGCTGCTCAGAGCTACGCTACGGAGGCTAATGGGATTTCGTGGTTTCCCTCATCAAACTCATCAAATACACAATCCAACAACTCCAAAACGCTCTGGTGGACAAGTTGTGACGTGCATTCACCACGCTATGAGATAATAACAGAGCGAAACAGAGTTGTTTTTGAGGTAAATTCATGCAAAACCGCTGATGCACTTTCCCATCAGGAGCAGTTTTTCAGCAAACAGTCTCTGCATTTACCTCTAAAACAACTCCGTATGGTAACGTTGTGTTATTATCTCATAGCGTGGTGAATGTGCAGGTCACAACTTGTCCACCAGAGCGTTTTGGAGTTGTTGGATTGTGTATTTGATGAGTATGAGGGAAACCAAGAAATCCCATTATCCTCTGTAGCGTAGCTCTGAGCAGCTCGCGGCTCTGCTCCGCCGTTCTAAAAATAGCTTGCACCGACAATTAAAGGTAACGAACCTACTGCTATGACTATAGGGATTATGGCAATGGGCCAATTTGCCAAAATGTTGAACTATCCCTTTCAATAAAAATATTTCCTTTGTCTTTGTGTTGACACAGGAGAGAGCGTCGTCCCTGGTATCGGACTAGCAGAGGTTCCCTCGAAGACGTTTGATCAGACGGAGAATGAGAAGCCGCCGTCTCTTCACAGCTGCTCCGTTTGCGGCAAAGACTTCCCCTACGCCTCCAAACTGCAGCGCCACCTACGCACTCACTCGGGGGAGCGGCCTTTCCCCTGCTCCATGTGCGAGAAGCGGTTTCCAGAGAAGGGGCTCCTCATGATCCACGAGAGGGTCCACACCGGGGAGAAGCCGTTCCCGTGCACTTTCTGCGAGAAACGCTTCGCCAGTCAGGGCGAGCTCAGGCTGCACCGGCGGACTCACACCGGGGAGCGGCCGTACCACTGCTCCATCTGTCTGAAGAGCTTCTCGCGCCACTGGCACCTGAAAACGCACTTAGAGGCGATGCACTCGGAGGTCGTCGCCGGCTTCACCAGGAAGAAGTTCCCGTGTTCGGACTGCGATAAGAGCTGTAACTCGGCGGCGGAGCTGAGAGACCATCAGAGGACTCACACCGGGGAGAGGCCCTACCAGTGCTCTTTCTGCGACAAGCGCTTCGCCTTGTCGGGAACGCTGGTGAGACACGAGCGGCTGCACACCGGCATCACGCCGTACCACTGCTCGGACTGCGGGAAGACATTCGCGCAGCAGTGGACGCTGACGACGCACATGCGCACGCACACCGGAGAAAAACCGTACAGCTGCACGCAGTGCGATAAGTCGTTTGTGGCTCCCGGAGAGCTGAGGCGACACACGAGGATTCACACCGGAGAGAAGCCGTACACCTGCGCCGACTGCGGGAGGCACTTCTCGCTGGCGGGAACTCTGAGGAACCACAAACGGTCGTGCACGCAGAACAAAAACGGACTGGTCACGGCAGGTGTCGTCTCAGACCCGGCTCAAGCTCCGGTCGGCGAATCGTCCCAACGAGACCTGACCAACGACGTCGCCTCAGAGGTAGAGACAGTAAACAGCCGTGGCCAAAGGTTTTGAGAATGACACAAGTTTCTGGTTTTCACAAAGTTTGCTGCTTCAGTGTTTTTAGATCTTTTTGTCAGATGATACTAACTGAAGTATAATTACAAACATTTCATAAGTGTCAAAGGCTTTTATTGACAACTACATCAAGTTGATCCATTGTCTTTAACTGTTGGGAGTAGGGATGCACATTTTGACTTTTTTTTTATGACCGATAACCAACGCTCGTTAATCGATTATTAACCGTTTTTTTTTGTGCCGTTTGCCACACACACACACAAACACACACATTGCAACAGCTGATTAGAGGCAGATCCACGGTGCTCTGTCTCAGATGGAAGTTAGATCTTCCAATGTTGAACTGTTTTTATACAAAGTGCAGCCAAACACCAGGCTGAAGAGAGAGGAACAGCACCACCCCCTCGAGAGATCAAGTTTGCAGACTACTCTAGTTATAGCAACTTCAGCAGAGACCACACGATAGCAATACACTGCTGTCGATTCCTCCACGAGCCAACCGTGATCAAAAAAAGCCACTCATAGCCACAAATAACGCTCAGAACAGCACCAAACTTCATCAGCAGTACAAACAGGGTCCCAGCCCATAATATGAGGCATCAAGCACCTGCTAGCTTTGCCTGGTTTCTATAGAAAAGAGACGAAAACAAAACTCATCCACTCTCCTCCAGCCGCTCGCTAGTTCTGGGGAAGCCCTGACGAGTTGATTACCAAGTGCATCAGTGTTCCTCTCTGTCTTCCCTGTCTGTTTCTAACAGTAGCTAGCGAGTGTTGACAGGGAAATGAACGGAGTTGAGTTGCTCAAACTATCACAGTCTGCATTTTTGGAATTAAACGTCACTGATATAACTCCTGACTTTTCTACTGCACTCGGTGATCGACTTGTTAGGGCTTCTGCATTAGTAGCAAGCGGCTGGAGGAGAGTGGTTGAGTTGTGTTTTCGTCTCTTTTCAATAGAAACCAGGCGAAGCCAGCAGGTGTTTGATGTTATGTATTATGGGCTGGGACCCTGTTTGTACTGCTGATGAAGTTTGGTGCTGTTCTGAGCGTTATTTGTGGCTATGAGTGGCTTTTTTGATCGCGGTTGGCTCATGGAGGAATCAACAGCAGTGTTTTGCTATCATGGGGTCTGTGCTGAAGTTGCTACAACTAGAGAAGTTTGCGGTCAGCAAATGTGATCTCTCGAGGCGGGGGTCTTACTCAGTGTCATGGTGTGTTAGACCATGGGTTAATCTTACGCCGGAATATCCCTTTAAGTTCATTTTCATGGCATATCTGATCACTCTTTATAACATTTTAGAGTATATACAAATTGCCATCATAAAAACTGAGGCAGCAGACCTTGTGAAAATTAATATTTGTGTCATTCTCAAAACTTTTGGCCACAGCTGTAAACAGCAATTTCAATGTGGAATCTGTGTTTTTCTTTCCTTATATACATGTAGCTCTTTAACCCTCCTAACATAGGTGCTGTGTCTATTTCTTCTTATGCAAATGTTTTCGTAGGTGTCTGGGAGACAGAGTTCACCCAGTTCAGATGAACCTCGTTCTTCAGACGATCTTGAAGCAGCTCCGTGTGAAATCAGCCAGAGACAGCCGGAGGAGCGGCGGGAGGAAACCACCTCAAGTCCACAAATGAATGTAATAGTAAAAGAGGAGGAAGAAGAGGAGCCGTTGTGTGGTACATGAACATGAATGAGATCCCAAATTTGCACAGTACCAGTCAGAGGTTTGGATACACAAACTTATGTCTGGTACTGTATATAGCAAAAAACAAACATGAAAACCTGTAATGATGATTTTAACTGTGATGTGTGGTTTCCCTCTGCAGAAGACGCTCCTGAGCAGCCGTCCACAGGAGAGGATTGTACCACGCCAGAGGAGATTGAAGAGCAGCAGCAGCAGCAGCGGAAGGAGGAAGAGAAAAGCAGCACAGAAATTAGGATTACAGTGAAGGAAGAAGACGAGGAACCTGTCGACTGTAAGGAAATATATTAAAACGAGTGCAGATATCACTCAACACTAGGCCTGCAATGACGATCAAGTTTGCATATTAACCGTACAGTTCCTGTGTATTTCTGGACACGACTCCTTACGCTATAGTACATACACCAGGCCTGTGGGGGCGCTGTCACACTGCCACACAAATAAAATATGCCAGAAACAGAGAAGAAGAGTGGAAAGCTAAGCTTGCGCGCTGTAAACAAAGTCCAAACATTATAAGTCGACTAAACACGAGAAGCCGTGCCAGAACAAATATGATGATCGATGCCACTTGGACGCGTTTCAGACGTGGTGTCTATCCAAGGGACCCGACGGAAGTCCGCTGTTCAAAAAATGTTCAAACAAGAAGCGCTTCGTGGACTCATTTCTCAACGAGAGGTGCTCTTTGGAGAGGGATATAAGGGATATAAAACCAGAGAAAAACTCTTAAGGCACTCTCTTTAAAGGGATAGTTCAACATTTTGGCAAAGTGGCCCATTTTTTTGTTACCTTTAATTGGCGGTGCTATTTTTAGAACGGTGGAGCAGAGCCGCGAGCTGCTCAGAGCTACGCTACGGAGGCTAATGGGATTTCTTGGTTTCCCTCATCAAACTCATCAAATACACAATCCAACAACTCCAAAACGCTGTCGTGGACAAGTTGTGACCTGCACATTCACCACACTATGAGATAATAACAGAACGTTACCAGACAGAGTTGTTTTAGAGGTAAATTCATGCAAAACCGCTGATGCGCGTTGCCTTCAGGGACAGTTTTCCAGCAAACAGTCTCTGTATTTCCCTCTAAAACAACTCCGTCTGGTAACGTTCTGTTATTATCTCATAGTGTGGTGAATGTGCAGGTCACAACTTGTCCATGAGAGCGATTTGTTGGTTGTTTTGAGTATTGTTTGTACACAAGAAACTCGTCTTATGAACAAGATTGTTACTATTCAGCATTACAGTTCACACATCATTCAAGATTGATGAAATGAACAGATACTGAATTGTGTCCATCTCTCCATTTCTGTTTCCAGTGAGCGGAGAGGACCCCGACCGCGTGGCCGACAGTCCTCCGTTATCGCAAGAGCAGGAACAGTTCAACAACAATCTGACCAAGAGCTCGTACTGCTGTGGGCTCTGCGGTAGAGACTGCCACAAGATGTCCGCGCTGCAAATCCACATGCGAATTCACTCGGGGGAGAAACCCTATCAGTGCTCTCTGTGTGGGAAGCAGTTCACGCAGAAAGGTCAACTCAAAGGTCACCAGAAGGTCCACACCGGAGAGAAACCCTTCTCCTGTCCGGACTGCGGGAAGAGCTTCGCCCACTCGGGGGCCATGAACAGACACCGGCTCACGCACACGGGCGAGCGGCCCTACCACTGCTCCGTGTGCGACCGCAGCTTCAACCAGTCCGGCCGCTTGAGGGAACACGAGAAAATCCACTTCGGGGAGAAGTTTGACTGTCCCGAGTGCGAAAAGAGTTTCACGCGAGCGTCGAGCCTCAAGAACCATTTCAGGCTGCACACGGGAGAGAGGCCGTACGGCTGCGACGTCTGCGGGAGAGGGTTCAGCCGCTCGCAAAGCCTGAGGCTCCACAAACGAAAACACGAGCTGATTGAGACTGAGGAGGAGTCGGCGTTCAACGAGAAGAACGACGAGTTCTCACAGAGCGACGACAACTCTCCGATTAATATGTGTATAACAGACAAAAACATCCTATAATGTATTTATATGAACCACGCAGATTTCGTGCCAGTAGTGCTACAGCAGTGCAAGGTTTGTAGGCAGTAGAACGTGAACTGAAAGTGAGACGTAAGCGACTACCTCTGTGAATAGACTGTATTAAAACTTTATGTGGCGGTTCACCCAAAAAGTATTAAAAAATAAAATATTTAACTCCCACAAAGGTGCAGCCAAATTTACACACAAACCCACTGATGTCCTGCAACTAACTAACAGAGTTTCAAACCAAACAACAACAACAGAAACAAAAAAAATTTGCTAAACTTTTGTAAAATCTTGGAAACTGATTACGGTATATGATAAATTTTAAAGGTCATATTTGCTCTTATTTATCACTCTTTCCTATGTTAGTTGCATTGGAATATCATAGTATTTAAGGTAGTGCAAAATGACTTACCGGTATATAAGGTTTGTGATTTCACTTTGTCCATGCAGTATTTTTCATTCCAACTAATTGTGTTTGTGGAAAATTGGATTGAAGAAGAATTATGTTTTTGTATCAGACAGTTACTGTGGCCAATGAGCAGTCAGGTGAAACTGGAATTCATTTTTTTTTTCAGGGGAGGGGGGTTGTACCCAGAAATGAAACCACGAAGGATCATGATTTTCATCAGGTGTTTGCCAAAACCATTTTGCCTTAGTTGGTGATTACATTTTTTATGTCTGTTTTGTACAGTATACTGTAGTTATTCAACAACCAAACCATGAAGCAGGTTCACCTGGTTGAAACAGCTCTTTAAGGCCAAGTAACTGTTGTGAATTAATTCAACCTTTAAGGCTGTGATACGAAAAGGGTGGAAAGTATCGCCCAGTGCTGCCTCTTGTCTAAATGTATGGGACATGTTATACTGAACAATAAAAGTCAGAAGTACTAAACTGTGTGTGGGGATCTCTGTCTGCAGGTGTTGGTGTAAGAGAGGTCTATCTATCTATCTATCTATCTATCTATCTATCTATCTATCTATCTATCTATCTATCTATCTATCTATCTATCTATCTAGTAGCCTATAAGTATTTGAATAATTTAAAAGTATTGTGTAATTTGTGTGGTTTACACTATTAAAAGGGATTGATGGTCCAAACTTGGAAAAAGTAACATTATGGTTAATTTAAAAAGTGGTTTGAGCATTAAAACTGAGCCAAATAATATATATAATATTCCCAAACATGATTAATGGCTAGTGGCTACGTCATCGCATTCTAAAACATCACTTCCGTGTCCAATCGCAGGATATGAGCCGGGTCAAAAACACCGCGGGAGCTTTCATTTATGAATAAATAAACATATATATTCATGTATATGAATTCAATGCACAATATAGCATATACCGGTATATGTATATATATATTTTTTTTACAGTAAAAAAAAAAAAGAGAGAGAGATGAACGTAACGTGGGACGAAAGTAACAAAGCGATTTTCTCCGAGCACATATGTCTAACTTTGTCAGCATGTACATCATGTATAACCTAACAGAAACAAATCTTGAGGTTATGTCTGACTTAAATTGGCCTTTGGTCACCCCTATATATTATGGTATTAAACTACATCTTTTTATTTAACTCGGCAAGTTAAATCACAGTAGCATATAGGTGATTTGTTGAACTTACGGGCTTGTTAGTATGTATTAATTATCATGATAAATAAAACTCAACCTGTCATACAGCTCCATGTGACACTGTGGCAGGTCTCTGTACGTCTTCACCACAGATCAGATGTTCAGCTGGAGGAGGAAAACTCAGCTGTTCTCGGTTCCACGTGCGCCTGGCGGTTTTTTTTTTTTTTTTTTTTCCATATCAAGCTCCGGTAGCGACCCAGGTCAAAAACGGGAGGACACCGCGCTGAGGCACCGGCCGGTCAGCTCATCAGCCCGGAACTTGGCCTCAGTGTCTCGGACTTCCAGAGCAGCTACAGGGCAGCGTTGTGACCTCAACCATGGTTGATGAGAGCAGAAATGTTGTTGTTGTAGTGAAAATGGGCGAAGACGTGAAGACGCGAAAAGTCAAAACGAGCGACAAATCGCGTATCTCGCGTTTGGTCGCGCGTCACAACTCGAGCGAAAAAAAAGCGTTCCTCGTGTTTGGTGGGAAGCCCCTTGTGGGTCTTCCCACCAAACACGATGAAAAAGACGAAGACGCGATGGTCCCGTCGCACAAAAAAAATCGGGTGTATTGCGTCGCAAAAAAAAAAAGTCGCGTATACCGCGTCTCGCGCCTAATCGCGTCTCGCGCCTAATCGCGTCTTTGCGTCACGGCCTTTTACACCGCGGACGTAACGAATAAACGGTTACGGTGTGAACGAACAACATAGAACAGGACCAGACGTGGCGTTGTTTCCTCTTTTCACCGACAGCTCCACTCTCCCTTACTTGCACTAACTACTGTTATTGTTGAGGCCAGAGAATTGTGGGATTTGTAGTTTTTGACCAATCGCAGGTTGTGCTCTTTCTTTTTTTCCCCGGTTCACACATGTATTTTTTTTTTAGGGGCAAATGCGAGACTAAAATTATTTAAGACTTGAACACAATAATTCAACAAATTTAAGACATTTTAAGGCCTAAAATTTAGATTTTCAAATTTTATACTTTTTAAGACCCCGCGGATACCCTGTTATTTCATATAAAAGTTTAAGTGCATACATAGAACATGCATTGCTAGCAGCAGGAGTTGGACACGGAAGTGACTCGTGACGTCACACAAACCAATGAACCATTCCCATAACAACATTGCACATTTATTTGTTTTATCCACTGTCTTTCTGAATGTGGAGCAGCTCTCGTGTTGTGTTGTGTGTCGGTGTTTGACACTTTTTGTACACTTTGAACACTTAAATAAATAAATAAAAAAAATAAAAAAAATAACAACATTGCACTTTATGTCAAGTCATGTGTTCAAGTAACATACGTAAAACTGCATGTAGCTACAAGGTCCCAGGAAAATGTATAAGATTTTATCCTCAACCAATATATTTCATTTATGTAGGTTTTTTTAATAATGCAGCATATTTTAGTTGACATAATAAAAACACAACACCTAGACAATAATTATAACACCATCATGACTTTTATTTTTGTGAATCCGTCATCTGCACACACACTCAAACGGAGCGGAAGTCTCGGAAATTACGAGGGTCCTTGAATGTGACATGGAGATAAACAGACTCGTGCCATCCAGACAGTTAAGGTTATCAACATTACCGATTACCTTGCCAACGTAACATTTATCCAAAGTGGAAACCTGCTATATTTCGTGCCAGTAAAGTTCGTCCAGGTGAGTAAATGCTGATGTTAAACGCCTTCGTGCTCAGCTCTGGTTGTTGGCTAACGTTAGCAGCAACAGTAAACGGTGCTGCTAAAGGTGGCTAACGCTAATAAACGTTGATTTTCTAACGTCCGAACAGCTGCTGCTATGCCAGTCGTGGCCAATTAGCCTCTGTTTTCTCCTGACTAAAATAACTAAGATAAAAAAAAATATATAACATAGATACAGCCAGACAATCAGTCTGTTAATAAACTGCAGTTAGTAAAAAACAAAAAGTGGTCAAATGTTTCCATGGTGAACTTTGACATTCACTCGGTTTTCTACGCAGGAGCTAGCTGAAGTTAGCAGCAGCAGCTACAACAACAACAACAACAGCAGCAGCAGTAGCAGCAGCAGCAGCAGCAGCAGCAGCATGTTCTGTGGTGAAATGTGCAGAAACTTCATGTCAGCTTTCACAACATCTCGAGTTGAAACAGTAATAATGAATGACTGAATGAATGAAGGCTTTATTTCAAACATGTGAGTAACATATAACACATTTAAAGCACTTCAGTCAGTACAACTTTTGCATGTTTGAAAAGGAGTAGGAAGAAGCATTAGCTCATTTAGTCCAACCTCTTCTCCACTTAATACTTTATTATTAGTACTTGTTTAGCCGACTTCCTGTGTGTCCTGTTTGTTTCTTTTCTTTTCTTTATTTTCAAACAAAATAAATAGAACAAATAACAAGTATATTCCCTGTACCTAGTGAACACCATGTGTTTGTATCGCTGTTTGAACTTGCTCATGGTTGGACCAAAAACCTGACATGTAGATAGCTATATTTGAGATGTACACCAGGTTAAACCCCACACTGTATTCAAAAGAGTAACCTCACATAACAAGATTTAAATAAGCCGTATTATTATTCAGCTGTGATTAGCAAAGTGGATTAATAGTACTTGTATGATTGATGATTACACACAATACACATGTATGATATGCTGTTTTCTTATTCTATGGACAATATTCACTATCATGTGTGTGTCTGTGCCAACTGAGTTGAAACACATTTTACTGGACGGTTTTCAATTTGTGCTGCTTTGTACTGACACTGCAAAGAGATTTTTTTTAAATGTATCTGAATCTAGTCAGATAAGTCATCAGTTTTCAGCAACTAGTAACTTTTCAAATTAAGATGTTGTATGTCAAAAATGCTCAACTCTTATGAATGATGGCGTAGTGCTTTTTATCCGCAATGCATAACCTAAAATTGGCTCTACATTGACAAATTCTGACATAATGTATTAATATTTAATAATGGAACCTGATACTCTCCATGAAAGGTGTAGATGATCCTTTTGTACTGTGACTGCAGTAACAGTCTGAATACAAGATTGCTTTGCATATGCCTTTGTGTATGCCAACAAAAAGACAGACAATTCATTTGGGTGTAGCAATACACTATTGTATGTATATTCATAAAATTCAGTAGGCTATATTATTGTCCTACAAAAAACAGTTCCCCGTTCGAATAAGGTCATGCTCATCTTTAATCCCTGACAGTTTATAGACGACACTCCCATCCTTTGCTTTCTGTTGTGTTTCCTTTCTGTTACAGTACTGAAAGTGAGCACTTCACCTTTTCTTATGCAACATGCACGAGCCTCTTCTCCCACCAACTCTGAACAGCCGGAAATGACACTGTACTGACCTTTGCCCGACTGTCTCTGTGTCTCTGTGTCTCTGTCTCTCTCACATGTGTCCAGTCTCTCACTTGGAGAAGCAACACACTGTCAGGATGGTTTCGTACAAGCGCCTGAACCCTGAAGATGTTCAGTTTTCCAGCGCTGTGCTGTCGGAGTCGGAGTCGGAGCCTCGTACTGTCCAACAAGAAGTTACAGTGAGTTTGTGCTCTGCAGCGCTCAGTTTTGACTGTAAATCATCGATGGTCTTTGTCTGTCTGTCAGTTCAAATCGTTGCTGCAGAAACTTTGTGCTTCTTCCTCCTGTCTGCCAGCGCTTTGGGATAATTCAGAGTCTAGAAGTGTTTGTCTCATTATTTTATTGACAGACAGTATTAGTTATGGCTTAAAATAGCTCTTGGGTTGTTTGCACAGTGTCACACTGTTACCACTGCTCATATTGCAGTTGTAATTATAATTCATTGTCATTTCTGCTTTATAACTAAACTGAAAGATAAATTAGAAAATGATAACATCCCTTTCACAGGTCTTTTAACTGTGCTATATAAATAAAAGTGAACTTTAACTTGAACTTTCCTCTTTATATCTTTGATATTATTCATGATTATGGTTCTTTATTAATATTTGACCTTCATCTAAGAGGTGAAGAAGTTTATGTTTCCAGCTGAGGTCTGGTGTTACTCCTCTCACTTCTGTCACAGGATGTTTTTTCAGGCTGGAAAATGAATGTGAATATGATTCTGTTCTGTGATTATCAGTTTTACTGAGAACTTTTCAATACTTAAATTTAGATAAGGTTTAAAACAAATAGATTTTGTGAATATTATGATGTAGCACAAAGACTGAGTTTCCTGTTTACATACATATTGTTTGAAAGTGTCTTGTAGGATTTATCTTCTTCCTATGGCAACCAGAGGCTCAGTTTATTTGAACATTTTCTAATGGTTACATTTAGTGGTGCTGAGGTCACTTCATTAGATACACCAGTAAAGTCCAGTGCAGCAGCAACCTCATTAATTATCATATAATTAAATAAAGTCCTGCTTCACAATTTCAATCAAAACCCAGTTATTATCTTTGCAAAGTGTAGAGTTTAAAGTTGAACTTCAAAAAAAAGTATTTTCAAGTATTTTAATGAAGTGGCAAGTGGGTGTGTATGTTATTTGGTGTTGTGTATCCTTTGGTATTTTCTTGTCCCATGTAAATAGCCTGAATATTATCCATGGCACAGAAAACACTAACCTTGATGGATCGATATTTTTATTTGTCACATGCAAAGCTAAAGCCAGGGTTAAAAAACAGTGCAGTGAAATGCAAAAACCAAGCACACGACTGTACCAGTAAAACACAAGAATAAATAATATCAGTACAAATGTAAAATAATTGTAAAAACATCAATCTCTGTCAAATACATAAATAAATAAAGAAAGAAAGAAATCTGTGGGAAAAGTAATTATATAATTCAGTGATGAGTTTGGTGAATGAACTGACGTCCTGGTTGTGTTTCCAGGTGCAGGAGCCGGAGGAGGCCTCTCTGCTTCCGCGGATGCCGCAGTGCTCCGTCACCACAGGCCTGCTGGTGATCGGCTGCCTGCTGCTGCTGCTCTGCGGCGGCTGGCTCCTGGGCACCATGTTCTGGATGCGCGGCCCGTCCAACCCGCAGCCGCACAGACCCCCGCCCCCGGCCACGCCACAGAACCTAAACCAAACAGTAGTAAACACAAACAGCACTACTATATCTGAGTCGCGCCGTCAGACTTGCAGTTTGATCCCAGAGGCGTGGAGGTTCGACTGCTACCCCGAGAGAGGGGTGGTCGTGACCAGAGAGCTGTGTGAGGCCAGAAACTGCTGCTTCATCCCGGCGTCCTCCTCCTCCTCCGCCCGCCCATCGGGGAGGAACGGCATCCCCTGGTGTTTCTATCCACCGGATTTCCCGTCCTACTCACTAGAGTCGATGAACGAGACGTCGCTGGGACAGAAAGGTACGCTGGTGAGAGAGGTGAAGACCTACTACCCAGCAGACATCCTCACTCTGGAGGTGGAGGTACGACACGAGACGGACACGCGGCTTCGTGTCAGGGTGAGTGAAGGATGGATGTATAATAATTCTTTATTTATGCAGCACTTTTCACAGCACAAAGTCACAAAGTGTTTTACAAAAACAAAAAACACAACACAATAAAAACAAAAAAACAAAACATATTAGTCTTGAAGCATCAGAAATAATGTAATAATTTAGTTTTAGATTAGAGATCTCTGCTGTGTTTTAACATCGTGATGATCTAAGTCATGCAAGGGAAATACCCAATTATATTTTTTATTATATTATATTTCATTGGGTTGGTAGAGATTGAAGTGGAGCTGAAAGAAAGAGCAAACATTAGACACACTTTTGTCTGGTGTTCACAAACACACCGTTGTCTGCTGGTGTTCTTCCCAGAACACTTAAAGGAATAGTTCAACATTTTGGCGAATTGGCCCATTGCCATAATCCCTATAGTCATAGCAGTAGGTTAGTTACCTTTAATTGTCAGTGAAAGCTATTTTTAGAACGGATCAGTGGTTTTGCACGAATTTACCTCTAACACAACACAATAACGTTATCTCAAAAACAACTCTTTCGAGGTAAATTCATGCTAAACCACTGATGTGCGTTCCCGTCTGTGGCAGTTTTTCAGCAGCAGTCTCTGCATTTACCTCTAAAACAACTCTGTCTGGTAACGTTCTGTTATTATCTCATAGCGTGGTGAATGTGCAGGTCACAACTTGTCCACCAGAGCATTGTCGAGTTGTTGGATTGTGTATTTGGTGAGTTTGATGAGGGAAACCAGGAAATCCCATGAGCCTCCGTAGCGTAGTTCTGAGCAGCTCACGGCTCTGCTCCGCCGTTCTAAAAATAGCTTGCACCGACAATTAAAGGTAACAAACCTACTGCTATGACTATAGGGATTATGGCAATGGGCCAATTTGCCAAAATGTTGGACTATCCCTTTAACAAACTTAGTTCATAAAGCTGTAATATGTGAATAAATCCATACAATCACACAGAACTGCTGAAGTTAAGAAATTAACAAACCTTGAAAGAAATTTCATCAACCCCGTTGTACACATAAACAAATAACATGTGGTACTTGTGCAGATAACACAGTTCACATTTAACGCACTCTAATAGTTCAAAATGTCTGTGTCAGTATTTTAATTACACTGAGCAGGTTGTCAGAAACGTTGGTTGAGTTTTGCTCGATACTGCTGCAGATGCTCAGGTCTGTACTTCAAATACAAACACTTTGTTTATCTCTAATGTGTCTCATTTCAGATCACCGACCCGTCTAACGAGCGGTTTGAAGTCCCGATCTCCGTCCCCACCGTCACCAAGAAGGCAGAGAGTCCAGACTACGTTGTAGAGCTTTCAAAAGAGCCGTTTGGTCTCATTGTGAAGAGAAGATCCACAGGAGCGGTGCTGTAAGTCGGACCCGAGCTACCCATTACACAGGTTTTCCCCCACTAGAGGCTCAGTTGTGAGAATATCCTCTCTAACACCACTCCACCTCCCTCCTCTGTTAGTTTGAACACCACAGAGGCTCCTCTCTTCTACGCCGATCAGTTCCTCCAGTTCTCCACCTCCCTGCCCAGTCAGTTCATCTACGGCCTCGGAGAACATCGCTCCACCTTCCTGCACGACGTCCACTGGAGCACACTCACCATGTGGGCCAGAGACGTTCCTCCGATGGTACGGTCGAACGCTCCCTCCAGCTTATATAGAGATGAATGACGTTTTAATGACAAAGGGGCAGGTGATCCCACAGTACATGTATGTACTGTATAGCTCACTTCAGCCATGACAATAGTCAATCACTAAAAGAAAAAAAAAGAATGCACAGTTTTACAAAGAGTCAGATTTTTGAGAAAAAATGACCAATGGCACAAACATTTTTGAAAAAAACAGCCCCAGTCAAAATGAAATGCTGAAAAACAATATAGAAAACAAAAAAGTACTAATTTGAAGAATTTTTTTTTAAGTATATTTTTTGGCTTTTTGCCTTTATTTGATAGCACACAGTAGAGATAGACAGGAAAGGGGGAGGCAGAGAGAGGGGGAATGACATGCAGGAAAGGGCTGCCCGATGCGGGATTCGAACCAGGGCTGCCTGTGGTGAGGACTGTAGCCTCTACATGGGGCGGCCGCTTTACCCACTGCGCCACGCACCGCCCCTAATTTGAAGAAAATAGGGATGAAAAAAGGTTGGTTGAACCACATTAATATAGTAGATGCACAACAGACCTTCCTGGTCTCCTGATTCTCCCAGCATGCACCTGGGGGGGGGGGTCTATGGTTTTTACCAGAGCAGGAGAGGAGCCATGATTTCTATCTTTCTTTGGTCATTTACTTGCAATGGGTGTTAAATTATCAAGAAAACACAAACCCTCAGTTGTTTTGCTTGTGGACGTGACATCCCCACAGTCCCATACCCATGGTGCATCTGTGGCTGTTTGATTGTTAAGTTTTGTTAATATTTTGGGGCAGCCACAGTCATTTTCATGTTTCTTTCTCTCTGAACTGTAGGAAGAGACAAACCTTTATGGATCTCATCCATTCTACCTGGCGATGGAGGACGGAGGGAACGCACACGGCTTCTTCCTGCTCAACAGTAACGCCATGGGTCAGTCTGCTGGTCGCCCTCATACTTCCACGTTATGCAATAATAACAGACATCATTACTTGTTGACGCTCACAGCAGGACGATTGCACAACTCTTCATGTGACAATGATCATCAGTTACATAAAAGCAGAAGTCCCTGTGACTGTCCCGATGAACTTGTTCAGTGTGATTTCAGTGTTTATTACAGTGAATATCAACTTTCCAGTGTCGTATAAACACAAGTAAGTATGATTGTCTAGTAAATAACAGATGTTTCATCACTGTGTCCTCTCTTTGGCCAGATGTGGTCCTGCAGCCGGCCCCGGCCCTCACCTGGAGGACGATTGGAGGAATCCTCGACTTTTACGTTTTCCTTGGTCCTGATCCTGGTTCAGTTGTTGAGCAGTATGTGGAGGTCATAGGTCAGTAGGTCACTGAGTTTATGGGCCTGTTGATGCATTTCTTTACACATTACATCTGTCTCGTACTGTTTAACTTGAATGAAGGTTTCTCTACAGCTGTTAAAGAGCTGGTTTCTCAACCAACTTATTCCGCGAATTCCCCCTAAAACATGAACATGTGTTTTAATCAGGTGGTGAAAATAGTCCACACACATGACATGTTTCCTCCTGTTTGACTATTATTTGATTAGACTACAGTGTGACACTCAGCTGCTTGAGGAAATGAAGTAAAAATGAAACTGTTTGTGAGTTATTTTTACATTTTATACAGGAGGAACAAATGTGCTTGAGACTGAGTGCTGCAGATAAGGTTAGAAAAAATATTGAGAGACGGACCAACACAGAAGTTAAGTGTCCGATCAGTTGTAAAGAAAATTAAAGAAAATTTGCATCAAAAGAGAAAATGACATTATGTGAACATCAAAAGCAAATTGTCCATTGAAGAAGAAGAGGAAGCAGCAAGACGACATTATTAAAAGAAAATGTGAATATGACAATTATTTCACTAACTATTTTGCTTTCATCGATGGGTTGACTTTTAAGATGAGTTTAAAAACTCCTTTTGTGTTATTTTGACCAGGACCCAGTTTGATTTAATCTTTTTTATGGGAATTATTGATGATTATAAAAATGAAGAATAATGCCGACCTCATTGTTAAAGTAACTACTGTATTCTATGTACAGATGGACTATATACAGAATATTTGTGTCATGTGTCGTGGTTTTTTCAGTCCTAACTGAATCATTTCTCTCTTCCTGAGTTCCTCCATTTCTCTTCTGATGACGTGCAGTTGTTTTCACTCACACTCTTCTTTTTCTCTCCCTGTTTTGTTGCAGGATATCCAGCGATGCCCATCTACTGGGCGTTAGGATACCATCTCTGTCGCTGGGGCTACAACACCAGCGATTCTACCTGGGAGAATGTGAAGAGCATGAGGAATTATAAGATACCGCAGGTAAAGCTGGAGCAGAAAACGAGGTACGGTATTTGTGCAGGTGTCTTTGTTATTTTGTGATTAATTTGTGTTGTTGTTTGCTGCGTCTTCCCTCAGGACGTCCAGTGGAACGACATCGACTACATGGACCAGTTCATGGACTTCACCATCGACCCGACAAAGTTTGCCACGCTGCCCGACATGGTCAAGGATCTGCACGCTCACGACCAGCGCTACGTCATGATCCTGGTACTCAGCAGCAGTCTGTACATTCATACTGTGTGTGTCTGTTGTGTGTGAGTTAGTGTGTGTGTGAGACTGTTGTTTCTCTGCCTGCAGGACCCAGGTATCAGCAGCACTCAGCCTGAGGGATCATACTTACCCTTCGATGAAGGACTGAAGAGAGACGTCTTTATTAAGGACTCTGAGGGGAAAACACTTATTGGGAAGGTGAGACATGAGTAAAACAACTTATCAGCAGTTCTTCTTCTTATTTAATATTTTATTATACCGTATATAGGCCTGTCACAATTATTACATAATCGCCTGATTGCAATTATTTGAGCTGACCGTTCGAATGGTTTCCATTCATCTGTATAAAAGCAGCTGGATGAATTTTTTATGTTGTTTCCGTCACTATTTCCACATCGTTTTCCATCGTTTGAGGTTTGACTGGCGCTGTTTTATTGACATCATCACGTTGTGCCCCCTTCTTCTTCTGCTATGGGTAAATGACACATGAGTGGAGCCACAAACTGTTTATCTCGAGGAACTTCATTTCTAATATGCAAAATTTTATTTTAAATTTTAAATATTTGACGACCGCATTTCAATGAGCGTCGATTGACATTAGCTTCATGGATCCAGTTGCAAAGCCAAACAGAGGCAAACAGAAATGTCTTTTTTATTTATATGTACCGATGTTTAATGCTAATAAATGGCTCCTCTTCTTCTTTATAAGGTGTAAACTTCTTCTTTATGTGTATTACTAAACTATGTTTAGGCCTATACCATAATAGCGGCATAAAATGATCAGAAAAAGACAACTACATCATTAATCGCAATTATTATTTGTTTGGCAATTAATTGTCAACTAAAATTTCATGATTGTGACAGCCCTAACTTTATATATTTTTTTATTTTCACTACGACAAAACAGAACAAAGAAAGGGTTTTAAAGGATGACATACAAAAACAACCTTGAAGAATGTATTGGCTTTAGGTTGTGTTCAGTACCACACAGCTCCATGATGTTGTAAAGGTTTAGAGGATTATATCATCATGGACGTGCTGTAATGTGACAAATGTGACATTGTCTCTGTACTCCCTCAGATCTTTTCAGTGTTTTTGGCTCCCACTCTCTTTGTGTGTTGGAAATAACATTTTCTGTTGTTTTCCTCCAGGTGTGGCCTGGTCTGACGGCGTACCCTGATTTCTCTAACGACGAGACACACGAGTGGTGGTACGACAACCTCAAGAGGTTCCACGACAAAGTGCCATTTGACGGATTATGGATTGTGAGTGTGGGAATCAGAGACATCAGTGGGGGAAAAAAAGGATAAAACTGTTGACCTCGACTTAAACGGAGTCACTGTAGTGGTTCTCATCATTTCTATCATTTCCTCTAATTGACCTTCATCTCATCGTTGTTTTTAGGACATGAATGAGCCGTCTAATTTCCTGGATGGATCCACTAACGGCTGTCCGTCAAACAGCCTTGAGAGTCCTCCTTATGTACCCGGTGGGAAAACGGACCTCACAACAAACTCATATAACACATACCGTATATATAATGTATACAACATAATAATAATGTGCTTTTAACCTTCCAGGTGTACTCGGAGGTTTGCTGAGAGCTAAAACGGTGTGTGCCACTGCACAGCAGAAGCAGTCTGTACACTACAATCTGCACAGTCTGTATGGACTCATGGAAGCTAAAGCCTCTGCCAGGTCGGGACAGGATCACTGAAACACACACACACACACACACACACACACACTAACAATAGGGGGCTATCAGGCCAAGCTGCCAAGAGAGGTCTTAGGTTTCCGCTTATTTTGAAAAACCAAAATTGGAATATAAAATTTACTTTTAAGGTGTTTTACCATAATATTACTGAAAATGTGACTTTTAATTATTTTTAAAGAAATTGCCAATAGGGGACTTACCGGTAGATCTCTGAGCGACATTTACCTATCAAAGAGTGGACCTCCACATACTGCAGTGGAGCTGTCGGTACCATTCATTCACCTAATGAGTGTTTGTTTACAACGATGACTTTCTCAGTTTCTTTCAAAAATGGATAATATAACTTTAGAGTTATCATTATTTATTTTAAAGTCTCTGTAATACAAATTTTATTTAAAAAAATATATAAATAATAATGGCCACATTTGAGAGTAAATATTTTTTATTGAATTGCATGCAATTCAGAAGTAACATGGCTGCATGCACTAATATCAAGTTCTGCAGTATAAGCAACAACATTTTCTTTAAACCGGCTTTAATATAGATTAATTATTTTTTCTTAACAAAGATAATTAGCTCCTCCACACACACACGGAGTAGATCATTGCTTCCTAACATCTCCTAACATTCCTCTAAATCTTCCTCCTCTCCGTCCTCTGGTCCCAGTGCTCTGCAGAGGATCGTCGCTAAGAGACCGTTTGTGATCTCCCGCTCCACCTTCCCCAGTCAGGGGAAATACTCCGGTCACTGGCTGGGAGACAACAGGAGTCAGTGGAAAGACCTGTACACCTCTATCGCAGGTCAGATCACACACAGACACGCTGACTAGACATTTTCAGCTGAATATATTATTGTTTGAATGAACATAAATCTCTGTTGGGTTTTAAT
>NC_140907.1:30343232-30363232 GCF_045865225.1 Trachurus japonicus
TAAAGCAGATATCAGTGGAATTGTTTTTGTTAATATAAGTACATATATCAGTCCTTTTTTCCGTCAGCAATCACTTACATGAAGTATTTCAGCCTAAACACGAGGTCTCTCCGTCACTCTGCTTTATTTTGGGGGGGGCTGGTAACCCGAGGAGAAAATTTTCCCTAGTGGGATACAATGTGTTATCTATTGTGGGGTGTGATCGGCAGGTAGGGGCTGTGGGTGCAGCCAAGGGATGCGCGTGAATGTGGTGACGTAGCACGAGGACCAATTGATGCCTGACAAGGGCGGGGGCTGCTATCTCTTGGTGCGTTCAAGGAAAACTCGTAATTTGTGTTTTTCCTTCCTGTGAAGTCATACCTGTTCGATTATGTACGAGTTCACGGGTCGGAAGTTTAAGAGTGGGCCGTTATAGGGAACTTTCACAGACAACAGGACGGTAAAAACACGAGCTACGGGTTACCTGGAACGCTACCAAGTCGTAGTTGTGACTTGAAGCTGTAACTTACGGTTTCAAAAGCCTGCCTTGAACACAGCATTAGCCGAAACGGCCGTGCCGCTGTTATCTGCTTTAACACCAGGACAAAGCAGACACGCATATAATTGTAATTCCCAGTTTTTGGAGAATGCATGTTTCTATGACTATATGCTGCATTTTTGAGGACATTATATCACAAAAATGCCTCGATGGAATTCGAGGGACATGAGAATGAACTGATTAGATTTGACCTAGCTAGAAATTGTCCTTGGAGAAGAAAGGAGAGAGAGGTAGAGCTGTATGGTGGGCAAAAACATGAGGCCACATGAATGATAATGTTCTTCTGAGGATGTGTGAACAAGCAGCTGTTTGCCAACATCTTAACCAGAACAGTTTTTGCACCATAGACCGATGAACTATGAACATTGTAACAAACTGGCAGTGTTGGGAAAGTTCACTTTCTACATGAACTAGTTCAGAGTTCAGTTCACAAATTTTCATATGAACTAGTTCATAGTTCTTTTTTCTTTTCTTTTCTTTTTTCAATATGTTGCTACAAGCTCTTATTTTTCAAAATTATTGCCTCAGTCCATATCGAACCACAGACAGCAGTTATTTTAGCACTTTTAACCAGTATTAGTTATAGTTACTACTTTACTTTCCCCAACTGAGTTACAACAACGTGATGAAAGTAATTACCAGGAAAAGAACTCTGATATTCACCAATCATCTCTATTGGTGTAGTAGTATACAATTTGTTGTGGTCCACCTCTGCCCCCGAGTGGTCAAAATAAACAAGTGCAGCTTAAAGTGATATCCCTGTTTTTTCCCAGATTGTTCAACAAATGCAAATCTGTCGGTAGATAATTTACTATTGACACAAGGAAGTTGTTTAATCTGCTCATTTAAAGGTTTTAACTGCACAAGCCTCTGTGCTGCAGTGTTGGGATGACACAACAACTGAATTCATGAAACTTGTCAGTGTGGTTTTATATCTCGGATCTCCCTCCTCTCTCCTCAGGTATTTTGACCTTCAACCTCCTGGGCGTCCCGCTGGTGGGGGCGGATATCTGCGGCTTCAGCGAGGAGCCGCAGGAGGAGCTGTGTGTCCGCTGGACGCAGCTCGGAGCGTTTTATCCCTTCACGCGCAACCACAATGCCATCGACATGAGGGTAACGCTTTAACGCTTTATCGCTGCCCCACCCTGATCTTAAAAAGCACCATGGGAACAGAACAGATACATAGATCGTTGATAAGCAGCGTTAATACCAAATGAAAACACGTGTAGTTCATCCCTCTCTCCTGTGTGACTCTGACTCTTGTTTCCAGCCCCAGGATCCCACGGCCTTCAGCCCTCAGGCTCGTACGGCCATGAAACAGGCTCTGCTGCTGCGCTACTCTCTCTTCCCCGTCCTCTACACCCTGTTTCATCACGCACACGTGCACGGACACACTGTTGCCCGACCACTGATGTTCGAGTAAGTAGAGCAGGGCTATTCAATTACAAATTCAGTTGGGACATATTTTCAAGCCAAGAAATTTACACAAATGAATGTATATCGAAAAACAAGTCATGTTTAAAGCAGAAGTAAGCGATCCGGTCGTTTTAACTTCCTGTCAGCCGATGGAGTTAACAGTCCCTGCCCTCGTCCCTACGTCACCACATTCATGCGCATCCCTTGGCTGCACACACAGAGAGGACCGCCCCTTTATGCCGTTCTCTCTCCTCATTGGATAAAGGTTGTAGGATACAAGGAAAGTTTTCTCCTTGGCTTACAGCAGAGCAGAGTGACTGACAGACCCGTGTTTCAGACCAAATACTCTATGTAAGTGATTGCTGTTGGAAGATATAACTATTTAAGACTTATATTAACATAAACATTCCGCTTACTTCTGCTTTAATCATCATTTCCCTTTAAATATTGGTCACATTGGACACAGGCACAGCAAAAAGTGCATAAAAACAATGAAAAAAAGCTTTAACTGAACAGAAACTGAGGTACTGGCAATACTTTACACATTTTTAAATAAAAAAATAAACATCTTGATCATATCTAAACCCAGGCACAAATCAAAGTGCATAAAAAAACTAAAAAGTGTCCAGTATTAGCAATAACTTGCTTCCCTGATGAATTAAAATAAACATTCTGGACCTAAGCAAACCTCAACTTGCATAAAGAAGAAAAACACTAGTATTCACAGTAGGCTGCTATACTGTACGGATGTCTGAAGGCTCATGGTTCAGGTTTTACTGCATTTCTTATGGGACCCTGGGCCGGTTGCCTTTGGGCCTGAAGTTGAGCATAACAGACACAACTCTGTATCCTCTGTGTTTTTTTTTTTAGACCTTTCTCATACACACTTCAAACATTTGTTCTCCACAGGTTTCCAAAAGATGTGAGAACCTACGGGATCGACAAACAGTTCCTGTGGGGGAAGAGTTTGTTGGTGACGCCGGTGTTGGATCCTGGAGTCGACTACGTGGACGGTTACTTCCCAGAGGGGCTGTGGTACGACTACTACACGGTGAGACCCACACTCAGCGTTCAGACTCAGTACACCGTTTTGAATCTGGAGTGAAATGCAGTGAAGTGACGTTCCTCCTCCTCCTCCTCCTCCTCCTCCTCCTCTTCTTCCTCCTCTTCCTCCTCCTCCTGTCAGGGTGACTCCCTGCGCAGTAAAGGTGAAGAGCTGCAGCTGCAGGCTCCTCTGGATAAGATCAACCTGCATCTACGTGAAGGGTCCGTTACACCAACACAGGTACGCTCACAGGGTGTTGTTGATACAAGACCACACACAAGATCTTTTAAAAGATTAAAGAATATTTCTTAAAGGGAAAGTTCAGTTTTTTTTTAATTGGGGTTGTATGAGGTACAAATGGCCATTAAGTATAATATAGTATGCAGTAGAAAGGTCTCTGCCCACCCCACCCGCTGAGAAACACCGGCACATCACGCTGCACCAAGACACAGGCAGTGATGCATTGTAATCTTTTACTTTACTTCGTACTCTTGAGCTGGTGTAGTATTTTGAGACGAGACTTCTCGTAGGCAGTGAAAATACGCTGATTAATCATCCCTCATTCACAACAGTGTACTGCCTGTGTCTTGGTGCAGTGCGATGCAATGCTGTTTGTCAGTGGCGGGGAGCAGAAGCCTTTCTACTGCAGATATTATACTTAAAGGGACAGTTCAACATTTTGGCAACTGGCCCATTGCCATAATCCCTATAGTTTTAGCAGTAGGTTCGTTACCTTTAATTGTCGGTGCAAGCTATTTTTAGAACGGTGGAGCAGAGCCGCGAGCTGCTCAGAGCTATGCTACAGAGGCTAATGGGATTTCTTGGTTTCCCTCATGAAATTCATCAAATACACAATCCAACAACTCCAAAACGCTCTGGTGGACAAGTTGTGACCTGCACATTCACCACGCTACGAGATAATAACAGAACGTTATGAGACAGAGTTGTTTTAGAGGTAAATGCAGAGACTGCTTAATGAAAAACTGCCCCCGACGGGAACGTGCATCAGCGGTTTTGCATGAATTTACCTCTAAAACAACTAAAAATAGCTTGCACTGACACTGATTAACACTGATTAACGGTAACGAACCTACTGTAACGGTAACGAACCTACTGCTATGACTATAGGGATTATGGCAATGGGCCAATTTGCCAAAATGTTGAACTATCCCTTTAAACCCTCACACTGGGAGTCTGTGAGTCTGATCTGGGAGCAGTTTGTGACGTAATATTTGTTTTCTTTTTTCTCTTCGAGGCTCCCAACCTGACGCTGTGGGTGAGCAGCGGTCAGCCCCTCCACCTGGTCAGCGCGCTCTCCGACGACGGCTCGGCCAGCGGAGATCTGTTCTGGGACGACGGCGAGAGCGTCGACACGTACGAGAGCGACCGCTACGCCTACATCGTCTTCAGCGTCGCTCAGGTGCTTGTTTGGTTTTGCTATAAAAGAAAAGAAAAGAAAAAAACAACAACAACGTGCAGGATCTGTCTCATTCCTGCCTCCTTTGTCTGATTCCTGATTCCCCACGTTTCCCTGAACGCATCAGCTGTTGTGTCTGGACACGTTTGATGCAGCTGTAAATGATGTGTGGAGAATGTCAGGTCAGAAAGTGAGAGTTTCCTCCACACAGCAGGCGGAGGTGCATCGTCTTGTTGAATTTTCTTTAAAACTTCCTCCCATTTCAGACTTTTTTATTGCTACATGACTTTTTTTTTTTATCACGGAACATCTGTTTTCCTGACTGAAACCTTGGTGTGTAGAAGGATGTGTGAGCCAAACACCAGACAGCTGTTTCGGCAGCTGGATGTGCTGCTCACTGTGGGGAAAACCAACGTCCAGTGTTCAAGTGTGATGTGGGAATTAGAAACTGAGGCGCACACACTGAAAATGAATGTTTGGAGATGGAAAAATCTTCCAAAATCCCAAATATATACTGTGAATGAAACACATTTTATTTTAGGCAGTCCATATTGGATTTTTAATCTTTCAAACATATATTTTTGACCTCTAGAAGTAAGAAAAGAAACCAAATGAACTTGTATCAGGACTCTAATGTTAATTGTTGACATAATATTTTCTTAAACACGTGATGTTTCAGTTTCAGTGTAATTTATTTGACAAGGGACAATGTAAATGCACCCGAGTTAGCTAAAAAAAAGCTAGTTTTCATCACCAGTCCCTCTGCCTGATTGTAAAGGGCAACCTTTAAAAAGAGCAACAATGAAGTAAAATACCAAAGACACATTCGGTACACATTAATAAATATACATTTGTAAGACAATAACACACATTTGCGATGACACAAGGTAGTTAGTGCTCATAATATAATCAGTTCTTAGTGCTCACATCATAGGGCATCAGCAATACATAGTATTAAGGAACAGGATTCATTAAACAAATCACTATAACTATCTGGTTACTACATATAGGAAAATACATGACAGAATACTCAATGCCTATACTACATACAGTATGTAGTAACTATCTCCCTCGTCTTGTTTTGGCAGAACGTGATGACGTCTCAGGTGCTCCGCAGCAACGTGGAGGCCACGTACATCACCGTGGAGTCGGCCGCCTTCTACGGCGTGAAGGAGAAGCCGAGCAGAGTGCTGGTGAACTCCCAGGATGCCGTGTTCACCTACAGGGTCAACAAGGTGAGAGGCGAGACGAGACGGGGCGCGGTGAAGAGACAGGAACAGGAAAATTGTGAACTTCATGAAGTTTAGACAAGAATAAAGTTGTGAAAGTAGAGAGAAGCTGGAGCAGCATAGAGGGTTGAGTTTGATTTGTTGAAATTAAAGGTGAATCCTGGTGTAACTTAGATTGAGTATACTGTATGATGTTAAATAGATCTTTTTATACACTCCTGAACAAAATCTTAAAGGGATAGTTCAACATTTTGGCAAATTCTCCTATCACCATAATCCCTATTGTCACAGCAGTAGGTTCATTACTGTTAATTTTCACTGCATGTTGTTTTGAGATCCGTGGGGCAGAGACGTGAGCTGCTCAGTGAACACAGTGGAGGTGAACCGTACCCTCATCAAACTCATCAAATACACAATCCAACAACTCCAAAACGCTCTGGTGGACAAGTTGTGATGAAATAATCATGTATAATTATGTAACATTACGACACATGAAGCAAATACTCTGAACTACTTGTGCTTTTGAAATCACTCAGCAGCCGTGTCTGGAAGGTAGTTCCGGCTGCATTTGCCTCAAAAACAACTCTGTCACGTAATGTTACATGATTATTTCATAGCGTGGTGAATGTGCAGGTCACAACTTGTCCACCAGAGCGTTTTGGAGTTGTTGGATTGTGTATTTGATGAGTTTGATGAGGGACAGGGGACCTGTACCGTTCACCTCCATTGTGTTCACTGAGCAGCTAACGTCTCTGCCCTGCTGATCTCAAAACAACATGAACCGAAAATTAAAGGTGATGAACCTACTGCTACGACTATAGGGATTATAGTCAAAAAATGTTGGAACTATCCCTTTAAGATTTTACTCAGCAGTGTATCTCTTGTGCAGCTCCCAGTAGATCTGGAGTAGAGCATCTGTTGACCTGTTTGTTTGTTTCCGTCTTCTCTCTGCAGGTGTTAACAGTCGTAGATCTCGGTCTCAACCTCAGCCAGAACTTCACCATCAGCTGGATGTAACGACTCTGAAGGTTTTGACCAGCGAAGCCGCGCGGCGACACACGATGTGAGTGTTCGGACGGAGATGTTTGTCCTTGTTTTGGCTCTTTAATCCAGAACATTGGAGGGAAACGACAAAGTGCTGATTTTTAAGCTTTAAAGAGCAACTTTAAACAGCAGGCCGCCCTCTGGAGTCACTGTATCACCCGTACGTCGCTGCAGCTAAACGAGCAGAAGAAGTCAAATCCACTGGATCTTATCAACGCCAACGACTCTCTGGGTCCTGTTTAAGTTGCTCTTTAAAAAACAAAAAAAAAGTAGTGTTGAGTGTCTAATGCGCTTGAGCACAGAGCCAAAACAAAGCAGTGGGACAGATAAAGACAAAGAAGCGTGGACACTCTGAAGTTTGTGTTCATCTTATTTATAGTGCGGCGTCGCCTCAGAGACGCTCCGCACGCTGCAAACGGACAAAAAAAGAAAACAACGTGAAACAAAGTGAGGTCACCACCGACCTACGGTAGTTTAGACACTGCTTTAAATATGTGTGTTGGACTTTTATTATTATTATTTATAGACGAAGCGTCATCTGATTGAAACAAAGAGCTCGGCTTTGTCTTTGTACTTTAACTTTTATTTTTAGCTCCGTTTGTGGGGAAAAAAAAAAAAAAAATCTCATCAGCAGAAAGATGGTGTGCAATAAATGAGAGGATAATTACCTTCCTGAAAATGTGACAGGAGTCTGACGGTAGTTCCTGATAATAATTAACTGTTTGTGCTTTAATGCTGTTTACAGCCTATTTTTGCACTAATTAGTATAGATAGCAGCAGATAGATATTGTAAAGGTAGATACAGGTGCCTTATGATTCCTGTTTGTGCGTTTTTCGAAGCGTCTCTGGGTTTGTTCTGCTCTGATCCTTTTGTGAAGATCGCCAGTCGTGCTCAGCCTGAACGGTGAAGTCGTACTACGGTAAAAGGAGCCTTAAAGTGTTTGTGCTGTGCAGACGGCCGAGTCTGCAACCAAAACAAAAAGCCAGAGAACAGAGAGTTCAGGAGCTGGTTGAGGGAAGTTTTTCACCCTCAGGCGTAATCAATCATTCATTCATTCATTCATTCTGCCTAAATTTGACCTTAAAGCTGTGGAAACGTGAGCCGACGGGTCTCCTTGCACCTTATGCAACTTTGGATAATCGTTTGTCTAAAGGAATCATCAGTGCATGTTGTTGTGTGTTGTTGTGTGACGTTAACTAACGCAAAGAAAACCCAAAACTCTTTTTTTTTAGTTTTTGTTTTTTTTAAGCGCATGTAAAGACACCGGTATATAGAGTGTGTTTTACTGTCATGTGTGTTGATGTAACTGAAAATTGTGACATTAACAGCTGAAGCAATGCGTTTTCAATTTTTGTGTAACTGCTTACATGTGATTTTATGAACAACATGAAAACAACATGAAGTTTTATTTTATTTGGTTGCGTAAAATGTCGAAGAAATTCAATAATGTCACTATTGTCCTAAAATTTGAGGCAAAGAAAATCCTTTTTATTATTATTATTATTATTATTGCTAATGTATGTAATTATGTTTTGAGCCCAGATGTGATCAACAGATTATATTTGAATAAATTTTATTTTCATCTCGCCTGCATTCGACGTGTTGAAGTGCATGACGCGCCACTAGAGGACACAGTTTCTCAACGCTGTGCAGCCTGTTGGGGTCATTTCTCACAACAGATGAGTGTGTGAAAAAAAAAAGGTTATTACGCAACATTTTGCATATTAGTCAGTTTAAAATGCTGAAAAACTTGAAATGCTGTTGGTTTTTAAACTAAAGCAGAAAATTTGAGGAACTGTGAATAACAAAAAAAGAAAGAGTTCACTTACTCTGCAAGTATCATTTATGACTCTGCATTAAACAATCAGCAACAACGGGTCTAAAGTGCTGGAGTTTAATCTGTGGACAGTTTTATTGTAATATTTGGACGTGATTGTCTTATCTGTATCTTTAAATACTGTGGCAGAGGGAATTACAGCCTGAGGCGGCTCTGTCTTTTGTTACCGTTTATCTTATCTATTTTAGTCTTGGAGGTTTTAAAAAGGTTGAAGTCTCGCTGAGTTGGCTCTAAATTATGAGTCTAAACTCTTTTTTTTTTCTGTATAATTTCCTCCCTCCCCATTGTCTTTGTGCTTTTTTTATGACTTCCTCTTCTTCCCTCCATGTGAGAAATTGAAATATATAGCATCCTCAAGTTTCCACCCTTTAAAAAACAAAAGAAAAACCCACTGGTGGTGATGTAATACTGTAGATAAGAGAGAGTCAGGATGTGTGTGTCTCTTTTTAATTGCTTGTGCGTCCGTCTCTCCGTAGTAGAAACTAACCAGAATACAAGAAGTGAAGAAACTGATTGATCCAAAGCTTCTGACGGGATCTCATGAAACTAAACAAGTATTTGATTGTCTAATACACATACTCGCACACACAGACACACACCAGCCCCCGTTGAAAGTGAAAGCAAACGGCTCGTTGTCGTTCCTCCTCCTCCTCCTCCTCTTGTGATAGCAGAGCCTGAATTATCCTCCATCCACCAACTGATGGACTCGATACGATGGATGGACGTTGTTTTTATGGCTCTGTGCAAACGTTCACAGGCGAGCTAACTGTTTCCAGATGGCGGTTTGTGTAGAGCACGTATATCATTCAGCAGGAGCGAGGGAGAGAGGGAGGGAGGGAGAGAGAGAGAAAGAGAGAGAACAGCGGGGGTCTGTCAAAAGCATTCTGCTCTACTGACGAGGGCATTTCCTGTCTGGATTTGGGAGGATTAAGTATTTGGTACGTGGGGGGTGTCAGCATGTGGAGCGAGGGAGGAAGCGCTTCAGGACTTCACTGGACTTTCAGGGAATTTCGGGGGAAAAACTGAAACAGATTTTTTCTCATTTATAGAAAAAAAACACAAAAAACAAATTACAGTCAGGGTTTACACATGGTTTAGAAAAACTCCAGTATTGCCAGATCAGTGTTTCAGTGACTGAGTTTGCCTGCTCCGTCAAAGTTTGAGTCATAGTTATGGAGCTTTATTTCAAACACAAAATAAGCATGAAACATGAAATCTGTTATTTTTCTATTATGAAATGTCAGTTTGATGTTTTTTTTTACTAGCAGCTACCATTCAATCATGTTTTACAGACGGTGATTGTGCTTGAGTCCGGACTAGGGAGCCATAAAAGGACTAAAAGCAGCTTCATTGTTCGATTTGTGCTTTTCTTTTTCTGTCTAGAGGTTTTCTTGAAAGAGCACAGCAAGCTACAGCTCTTTAAAGTGTGTGTGTGTGTGTGTGCTTCATTCTTCTATTCAGTTGACCAGGGTTGTTAAAGGGATAGTTCAACATTTTGGCAAATTGTCCCATTGCCATAATCCCTATAGTCATAGCAGTAGGTTTGTTACCTTTAGTTGTCGATGCAAGCTATTTTTAGAACGGCGGAGCAGAGCCGCCGGAGGCTAATGGGATTTCTTGGTTTCCCTCATCAAACTCATCAAATACACAATCCAACAACTCCAAAACGCTCTGGTGGACAAGTTGTGACCTGCACATTCACCACGCTATGAGATAATAACAGAACGTTACGAGAAGGAGTTGTTTTAGAGGTAAATACATGCAAAACCGCTGATGCGTGTTGCCTTCAGGGACAGTTTTTCAGCAAGCAGTCTCTGTATTTACCTCTAAAACACTGCACTGACAAATAATGGTAACAAACCTACTCCTAAAACTATAGGGATTATGGCAATGGGCCAATTTGCCAAAATGTTGAACTATCCCTTTAAGTTTAGTTATTTCTTTGGTGCAACTTCTGACTTTGAGTTTTGAGCTTTTCAATGTGTGATCAAAGTTTGATTTTACCGGTAATTAATGATCAACCCATGTCATCATCATCATCCTCATTCAGGGGAAAACCCTCAAGGGAGAGGTTTAGATTTAATTTGCTTTGCATGACTCAGCTCGTTTCAAAAAACATTCATTAAAAAAAACTAGTAGAGCATTAGTGTCTCTGTGAGGCCGCACTGCTCTGAGCTAAATTTGAATATCATCATGGTAGCTACAGTAACATGCTGACACAAGGAAGGGAGAATATTTAGTGCATGTTTAGCCTGTAATATACAAGGTATTTTAACTAAAGACGGTTTAGAAAGTAGTAGATTATCTTTGATTTTAACATTTCTGAGCCAGCCTCTAGTGGTTGTTAGAGGAGCTACAGTTTTGTTTTGTTCATTTGTTCATTTATTAATGTAATGTCACAGTAACAGCAGTGAAATAGGTTGATTTCTCCATTTCAGTTGACACATGTTGCCACTAAAATGCAACAAATTATGCAAATACAAGATAAATGTTGAATTTAGACGCAGAAACTATTCACACTTTGTAATAGGACAGGATCTTTCACTATATATCTTTTAGTCTTAAGTTCTTTTACTTTCTTCCTCACTTTGTTTAGATAAAGCCACTTGAGTTTGATTGTTGCAGCACCGTCTCATGACAACCAGCCAAACACAGACCCTCTTATCAGATTTCCATTCCTTCCTTTTCCTTTCTTTTTTCACTTAGCCTAACTCTTGTGCTTTAGGTCACACCGTGATTATTCAAGTCTGTGTCAGTTCCTGAGAGTCTTACACATAATATAACCTAATATTTCTTCTCCCAGCTGATGCAACCTCAGCTTTAATTCATCTCGGATGTTTCCATTGAACATTTACAGACGGATCATATGAAATGCCCGCATCTCTCAAGACAAGTAACATCTGATGGTGACAGGACATGAAAACTGTAGAAAGAAGTCGTTTGACCTCCTGACATAGAGGAGGAAATGATATTGAGGAACGTGTGGTTTGAAACGTCACTGTCACAGCGTGTACGTGCACGTTTATGCAAAGGATTTGAACATCGTGATTAATGAAATCATGATAAACCACAAGATTTCCATTACACGGTTAAGTGGCACTGTGAGAGTCGATACAAACAGTCACAACAGAAACAGCTGGACGAGTGTTAGTTTACAATGTACAAAATAACATTAGTCTCAAAATGAGAGGAGGTGCTTTGTACCGGATTTAGCTCACTAGCTACTTTCCATCTGTAGGTGAATAAGAACAATAAAAAGATAAAAATATTTAGCTTACATAACAAAACAAACACATACACATGTGCATATACACCTATACACATGTCACAAACATTCAGGTACAAAACACATTTCATAACAGAAGGAAATAGGAACATACAGTTATTAAAATACTTCATACTTTGACAAAGTTAAAAATAATTTAGGTTTAAGATTAATGTAATATAATATGATCCAATGTTAGTGTAAAATATTGATCAGTGCAGCTTTGAAGTGAATGAGTTATGGCTAATCGCTGTAAACCACAGGAACCATTCAACATGAATAATTACATAACTGAAAAAGATTTTATCTCTTAAAGGGCCAGTGTGTAAGATTTCACAATGTTCAATGTGTGTAGAAATGTAGGCTAATGTAAGTGTGTAATTTAATGAAACTATAGTTTCTGTAAGCTTAGTATGGGAGCCTACTCCACAGTTAAACCATGTTGTACCAGCATGTTTATACGGCGGCCTAGAGGGGACAAACTAAATGGCTCTAAAACTTGTTTTTGGTTTTATGTTACCTAAAGGCCGTTTACTGTAGTTCTCTTACAAGCTTGCACAGGTGAGGTGTGTTCACCTGGCTGTAATCTAACTGCACACTGCTCCTTTAATGAAATATATCTTATTTGTTTAGTCTTTTTGTAGATAACCACTTGGCAGCGTTATATCTTATTTGTTTGGCGGCATTTACCCAAACTAATCACCTGTATATTTTTGTCAAAAGATTAACTTTATTTATCCCCGGAGGGAAATACATTCTGGACAGGTAGTGCAACATAACTTCAAGGCAGATGCACAATAATAACACAACCAATTCAACGCAACCTTCCAGATGATTTCACAGAAATGTGCAGATTAACCTGCAAACAAAAGACAAAAACCAGAACAACATCTGAGTGAAGAGGGCGAAGCAGCAGGAGTATGTTGGTAAAACAAAGCGCTGTCTCTTTATTTTCAGGCTTGAACACCTCATGTGTGCAGCAGATATCAGGTAACTGGGTGAAAAGACTCACTCCACCCGCCTCCTCCAACACACCCAGTGGAGACAGGACGGGACAAGCTGAGTCACACACACAAGCAACAAGCAGCAACCACACCTGGTGAACTGGTTTCACTCTTCGCCGTCTTGCGTTGACTGAAATATAAATATATAAATATCTACACATCATAACCCTTGAATAAATACAACATCATCATCATATATAGCAACACAGCAAATAACACAGATACTGCAACACGTGACTTATGGTAACTCAGATCTCTTTCCTTTTCTGCACGTTTTGTATTTTTAATGACCTGGGGAGGAGTTTACGTTGCATAATTGCACACATGGAAGTTTTTAGGTGTGTGCTTTTGTGTAGTTTTGTTTTGTTTTGTTTTGTCTGCACATACAGCTTCTCATTCTCCCATGTAACCCCGGCCTCCATTGCAAAATCCTCATTAAGAAGCCAAAAAAGAAAAAAGAAAAGAAAAGATGTAATACTCCTCCACCAGGATCACAGTACAGGATGAACATAAAATATAATTTAGTAGCCTAGGTACAAAAAAGAAGAAGAAATGTTACAATTCTGGGGTTTCTGACTGTGGTAAAAATAGTCTCATGACCTCATTATGTGTAAATATAGACTAGTAGTCGAGCCATGTGGTTTGGTTTACACAGACACACACACACACACACACACACACACTGGTCTACTGTGTGTGTGTGGGGTCCAGTGTGACACATATACATTAAATAACACAACACAAAGAGTTAAAGGAAAGAAGAGGCAGTGTGAGCTCCACCCATATGCAGCGTCATAACCGACCTTTCACAGGTGTCTGTCACGCTTTGGTTTCTTATCACTTTATGTATGTGGAAGGGGGGAAGAAGGTGATTCCCGCAAACACACACACACTCACACACACACTCTCTTCTGGTCTCTGTCACTTCCCGGATCGAGCTTGTCCAGGCTGCTGTGGAAAGTTTCTGAAGTTTGCAGTTGCAGAGAAAGAGAGGGGAAAGAGGAAAGAGGGAGGAGAGAGACACACACACACACACACGCACACGGAGAGGAGAGGAGGGGGGGAGCTCGGTGAGTCCACTGCGGCGCCGCTGCGCTCCTCACTCGGCTCCAGCAGAGAGCCAGCAGCAGCAGCAGCAGCAGCAGCAGCAGCAGCAGCAGCAGCGTCGGTCCTCGGCTGTGACTGACTGACTGTGAGCCCCGACCAGAGGAGGGATGGCGGCCGTGAAGGCGCTGCAGCAGTGGTGCCGGGTCCAGTGCGACGGCTACCGGGATGTGACCATCACCAACATGACCACGTCCTTCAGGGACGGGCTGGCTTTCTGCGCCCTCATCCACAAACACAGACCGGAGCTCATGTGAGTATAGTAGCAGTAGATTAGGTTACTGAACAGGAACCGAGGCAAGTTGTATTGCAGTTTTCGATTCATATTATTGTCAATACTTAAGCTGCAGAGTTAATGAATCCTGGCTGATGTGTTTTAAGAGAAGAAGTGGAGGTTTTGGTTTTGCTTTCAGCTGTGTCTTGGTGGTGGTAGAGACCAAAAAGTTGAGCTTCATGAGTTAGACTGACTGCAGCAGGAAAAGCAGGATCAGGAGCTCAGCTGTGTGAGGAGGGAGGGAGGGAGGGAGGGAGGCCAATGAACACCCCCCCCCCCCCAGGTGGTCTCCAGAGAGGGACACCAACCACACAGAGCTGGAGAAGCCATGGTTTTACATTTGGACTGTAATGCAACTTAACATTTGAATCACCTCTATGATAATTTCTGATGCATAGCTGTGTTGAGAAAGACCTGATAGTACTCATAAGGGGAAACCATGCATATCTAATCAATGGGCTGTAGTACTGTGTGTGCAATGCATTGAATGAGCTTGGTGGTGGCGTTCACTGACCTGAAGCCTGATTTGAAACTCGCTTTTTTACGAAGAAAAATGTGACATGAACTGTAGGCTAAGGCTGGACGAGACCCAAAAACACATGAAAACAAGACGCTCTGGTTGTGTCTCTCTCTGGTTTTGTTTGTTTGTTTGTTACACAAGCTCCCTTTTGTTCGTCCGGTCTCGTTCATTTTTCTTTCGCCAACATCTTTGTTGAATCTGGAGCCAGGATGAAAATGTTTTGGAATCTAGTTGTTGGTTTTCTGCCAGAAAAAGGGAAAGTTGTAGAGGCTGCAGATGATCATTAGCCTATACCGTCATGATTAAATGAACATTATTGAGTTTAGCCTACAGAAGTTCAGAAAGTAGTGAGTTTTTAATGATTGTTTATCTACTGAACATGATTTTAACTTCATCTAGTTTGTGTTTATGTCTGACATCCCTTTGAATCTGAAGCCAGAATCTTATCTTAAATCCTTTTATCTTTTTAAAAGTCATGCTGTCCTCGGTTTTGGAAACCTAGAGCAAAGAATTTCCTCTAAAATTAAAGTTTATATTTGTACTTGACAACTGTTAAGTGTTTTTGGCTCGAGGATGGTCTGAATTAGAAGTAGATATTCCAGAGACTTGACTCATCATCACAGTCCGTCTTCGGCCTGTTTACACATAAGAGAAGCGTGGTTTGGTTCCTGAGGGCTCATCATGGCCGACGGTGGTGGCGGTGGTGGTGGTGGTGGTTTTGGTTTCAACAAAAAGCCACAGCTTGTACCAGTTTGTACCAGCATGAGGGGCACATCTCCTGTTTACATACATTGATTAAAGGCTTAGTTCCAGTTTATTCAGCGTAGACTCATCCATGACGGTGATGATGAATGAATGCAGGCTTGAGCTTTATGTTAGTTTCACTTTTACAGCATGAGATCAGTGACCCGCTGGTTGTGTAAGACACTGTCAATGTCATGACACACACACACAGACACACACAGTACAGTATGTAGAAGTAGAGGGGCTGTGTATGACTAAAACACACATGTTCTGGTCGACGCTGTTTGTGGAGACATGAATGAGGAAGAAACGTTGGATCACATGTGTTTTGTTACTCATGTGTTTTGGGTTTTATTTTGTTTTTGTCATCTGTTGCAGCAATTTTGACTCACTGAGGAAGGAGGACGTCTACGACAACAACCACCGGGTGAGACGTGTTCATGTTCTGTCTTTTGACCTTTGACCTTTGTGTGACATGAGTAGTTTGTTCATCATCATCAGGCTCATGTTGATGCATTGTGGCTCCATGGACGGTGACGTTTATCAGTCCACCGCTGATCAAGTCTGAAACATATTGATTGAGTTGATGCGTAGTTTGGTACCTTCACTGTTGACATCTGTAGTGTTGTCAGATCAATTACTGGCAGGAAATCCACAAAATCTGGTGCCAATAATCAGGTTCAGAACTTGTGCTTTGCATTTGGTGCAATTTAGCAAATGTTTCTAAACTGGTGTTTATTTCAAAGTAGCATGTCCGAAGTACAACCTCACAGAGATGCTAGTGTAGCTGTTGGTATCAACATGAAATAATCCCATTCATAAAGCATTGATGTTATGTTATGCTACAATATTAAAGGGATAGTTCAACATTTAGTCAGATTCTCCTCTTACCATAACCCCTATAGTCACAGCAGTAGGTTTGTTACCTTCAATTATCGGTGCATGTTGTTTTGAGAGCGGCGGGGCAGAGACGTGAGCTGCTCAGTGAACACACTCATCAAATACACAATCCAACAACTCCAAAACGCTCTGGTGGACAAGTTGTGACCTGAATATTCACCAATAATCATGTATGATTAATGTAACATTGCAATACGTGAAGCAAATACTCTGAACTACTTGCGCTTTTGAAATCACCCAGCAGCCGTGTCTGGATTGTAGATCCAGCTACGCATTTACCTCCAAAACAACTCTGTCTCGTAATGTTACATGATAATCTCATAGCGTGGTGAATGTGCAGGTCACAACTTGTCCACCAGAGAGTTTTGGAGTTGTTGGATTGTGTATTTGATGAGTTTGATGAGGGACAAGGGACCTGTACCGTTCACCTCCATTGTGTTCACTGAGCAGCTCACGTCTCTGCCCCGCAGATCTCAAAACAACATGCACCAATAATTAAAGGTAATGAACCTACTGCTGTGACTATAGGGATTATGGTGATAGGTGAATTTGCCAAAATGTTGAACTATCCCTTTAAGTACAATGACGCTCCAATGTTAGATAAAACAATGTCAACATAGCAAACAAACAAATAATTAAAAGCTTGTGAGGACAGATATCTGTTTAGTCTACATTTAAAGGAAGATATTGTTGGAGTCAGGCAGAGTTCAACAGGAAAAGAGTTCCACAGCGTCAAACTATAATAACTAAAAGCAACCTGAGCTGATAGGTATAGGGAAGCAAGCACCATTAAGGTCTTTAAAAACAGTAAGTTAAAATCTTAAAATCACTTCTTTTTACTTAACCGGTAGCCAATGGAGAGAATTTAAAACTGTAACAATGCTACAATGCTACAATGGTAGGCACATAGTATAAAATACCATGGGAAGTACTGCACTATACTAGGAACAGTAATGCAAAGTAGCATAAAACCTTACCGTGCAACAAAATAATGCTGGGTGCAATGATGATGTTTGATATTTTTGATATGATACTAGTTTGATATCTTAGTTCGGACATGGAGAAGTGAACTTGGCAGTATGACATCATGTGACATCTATATTGAGTTTAAACAAGAGTTTAAGTTAGTAAAGTATTTATTGTGTTCAAATGAAAAGTATAGACAGGCCACTTTAGAGTAAACAATACAAGAATACCAAAAGTTATTGGAAGGTATAAAGGACTCGATAGAAGTCGGAGGTTATGTGATCTATGCAAAGATGGCCAGATCGGTGATGAGTTCCATGTTTTGTTTGAATGCAAGAACACATGCATTGTCTATCTAAGAGAAAAATACCTCCCTAAATACTATGTTCGTCGCCCATCTATGTTTAAACTAATTTTGTTATTACAGTCTGATAAAAGAAAAGTTATTTATAAGCTAGGTGCTTTTCTGAAATGTGTTCTCCCTCTGTTTAAGTGATAGTTTTTGCTCTGTCCTGGTCAGAGATGTATGTACAAAGCATGTACAGCCCCACTGTCTCTTGCTATGTCTGATTATTTGTACTGTTTTATTGTTTGTGCTCCATCCCACTTGCGTGGTCGTGAGAAATAAATAAAGTAAAGTAAAGTAAAGTAAAGGAAACATGAACAAATCTTTAATCAAATAACACCAAACAGGTCAACACAGTATTGAAGGGATGGATTGAATAAAACACACTCAGAGGCCATTTTCTTAGCTACACCGAGATAAAACGAACACAGTCTGAACCTCCTGAAGTCTGTGATGTGGAGTTTTTGCTGTTGATTCAACTCTATGATGATGAATCTGGAGGCTGCAGTTTGTCACACTGGTGAACTGTGTTGCATTATCCTGACAGATGTTTTGTATTTTGTCCATCACATCTGTATCAGTAGCTTCTTTGTTCGTAGATTTAATATCCCTTAGGTATATAAACCATCATGATTCCCAGCCTGGGATTAAGTGTGTTTGCTAAATTACATTTTAAATCAACATCCACTTACTTATTTTAATTCAAATGCTTTCATCTGGATCTCATCATTTTCAGTCGATGCGATGTTTTGTCAGTTTTGTCAGCATTTGACCCTTTTAGTTTCGTTGGGAAACATAAACAGAATTTCAGGTATGTGATAACAAACAAAGTTGATGATGATGATGATGATGATTATGAAGAAGATTGTGAAATGCAATAGAAAGAAAGCCCCAGAGAAGCTGGAACATTAAATGGACCTTGAGTTGAAATTGTGTTTTGCCAAATTGGATTTCCTTTGGTATTCAGCTGCTGTTCAGACAAAACAAGCGAGTTGGAGTCATCGTCGTCGGCTTTTAATAAATCACGATGGACGTTTTATACAGCTAATGATTCATAGATAAATCAATAATGAAAGTAATACCTTGCAGCCACCGAGCCGAGCCTGCACCGATGTGTTGGCTCTGGATGTTGCATCAGCACCTCTGGATGTTGGGCAACTGCATGGGAGTTTTCAGAATTGAGCAGAAGTTCGAGAGCAGCAGACGAGTCGTTGCCAAACTGCGAGTGTTTCAGTGTGGGGGCTTTTGACTCTGGCTGCTTTGTTGCATTCTTTACTTTTTCTTCCCAGCGCTTCGTGATTGGACTCTGAGCGCTGGTGGGACTGACAAAAGCTCAACATCACAAACTCCTGCTCTTTGAACTGTGATAGAACAACAACAGATTTAAAAGAAAAAGGAAAAGAAAAGAAAAAAAACTGCAGCAACTGTCTGAAGCTGCTCTAGTCTGAACTGAAACAAATAGCAGGCTGGTTAAATAATAATAATAAAAAAAAAAAGCTCTAAGAGAGTAAAGTGTCATAGGTCACAGCAGAATAAACAGTTGGTTTTATTGGTCCCTCCCTCCCTCCCTCCCTCCTCTGATTACTGATTAAATTCTGCCTCTGGTTTGTTTCTTGTTTTTTTGTTTCTGCTTCCATGGTATCGCTGAATGTGAGTCGACTCTGGGAAGTCCTGACTCACCTTTCTACGCACTTACCTCATGAGGTGTAGATGTAATCTGGGGCCAGAAATAGGCTGAATTTAAGGAAATTCACTGGAGTATACAAGAGTCAAGTCAACATAAAAACAGACTGGGGCACTCAAGATGAAGAAGTAAAATTAGAAACTACACTAATAAGAGGAAGGGTATCTAATGAGTCAGTTATAGGCTCGTGCAAAGAGGTTAGTTTTAAAGGGATAGTTCAACATTTTGGCAAATTGGCCCATTGCCATAATCCCTATAGTCATAGCAGTAGGTTTGTTACCTTTAATTGTCGGTGCAAGCTATTTTTTAGAACGGCGGAGCAGAGCCGCAAGCTGCTCAGAGCTACGCTACGGAGGCTAATGGGATTTCTTGGTTTCCCTCATCAAACTCATCAAATACACAATCCAACAACTCCAAAACGCTCTGGTGGACAAGTTGTGACCTGCACATTCACCACGCTATGAGATAATAACAGAACGATACCAGACAGAGTTGTTTTAGAGGTAAATGCAGAGACTGCTTGCCGAAAAACTGCCCCTGACAGAAACGCGCATCAGCGGTTTTGCATGAATTTACCTCGAAAACGGCTCTGTCTCATAACGTTCTGTTATTTTCTCATAGTGTGGTGAATGTGCAGGTCACAACTTGTCCACCAGAGCGTTTTGG
>NC_140907.1:30368232-30398582 GCF_045865225.1 Trachurus japonicus
ATCAAAAAAAAAAAAATCTGCTCATCGTCCTTGACTGATGCTGAACTTTAAGTATTAGACATAGTCAAGGATTTTATTGAATTAATCAGATCATGTTCAAGGTGAATCTTTACAGGGTAAGTTATCAGATCACCCACCGGTCATTTACACTACAAACATTTCTCTTTTCATGTGCTTATAGCTGTGCTATTTTTAAGAACTTTAAACTTAATCTATTTTCTTTTATTCTACTTTTTTATTCTTCTTTGCTCCTGCTTTTAACTCTGTTTAAAATTTTTTTGTTTTTATGCTGTTCTTTTTAAATGTTTTGTCTTTATGTAAAGCACATTGTGTTGCCTTGGTATGAAATGCGCTATATAAATAAAGATGCCTTGCCTTACAAGACAACAACTTAAATGTAATCTACTTAAAATGTAAATTTAAATGTTTTCATATGACTTTTTTTATATGTAAGAGAAAAAATATCCCCAGTGTTGTCGCAGGCAGACATGGTGTGTGTTTGTCATCTTAGCCTGATTGTGTCCGATGCAGGCCACTAGATTTTCAAAGGTTTTGCAGGAACATGAATTATGTGTGTGTGATTTCACAGTTGTAACCAGTGTGTGTAGGGATGTCACAAATACTTGTTTTCACAATTTATCGTTGTATTAAACGCCACAATTAATTAATCGTAAAGATTCCTAAACACCGTCATTTTCCCAAAAAAATTATCGGCAGATGTGTGCAAAAATAAAGGTAAATGCACAGATACTGGTCCATTTAACTAACATAACATTGAATTGGTAGGAATTTAAATGTTAGCATGTCATTTTTAATTAAAAAACAAAAAAAAACAAAACGAAAATCGATTAAAATAAACACAAACATTTGGTATAGATGACAATTTATGACCTGAATATTTCAAACATTTCCCCTGGGGAGTAAGAATTGGTCATACGTTAAAAGATACTTGAAATATTTTTGTGTAAACAATGAGTAATGTAATTATATTTTGACTATATTTGATTTTACACATCCATAGCATTGTGAAATTAATGAATGCTTAATAATCGTGATAATCCTAACACCGTGATTATTTCTCTGACAATAATCGTACCAAGAAAATTTATTATTATTAATTGTGACGTCCCTAATGTGTGTTGTGTGTTTGTTGTGTTTGTTGTGTTTCCAGGTTACTGTCGCCTACAAACACGATTGCGCCTCTCAGAGATTTACCCACAAACACGCCTGTTTCCAAGTTCACCCCTCTGCCGGACGCCACTAAAACCAACGCTACAACGACTCCGGCCCAGACGCCGTACAGACCCACGCCGACGCCGACGCCTAGCAACGCCCCCAACTTCTCCACCACCTTCTCCCCGTCCCGTTTTACTCCCGGCGTCTCCTCCTCCACTGCCAAAGAAACCAAGACGACTTCGGTCTTCAAACCCACGACGGCTCCACAGACGACTCCTTCTCCTCCTCCGTCGACCTTCACCACCGCCACCGCCGCCGCCGCCACCGTCACCAGGCCGGTCGCCGTGCCTCGCACCTCGGCCGCCGCAGCCAAGACACAACAGTCCAAGCTCAGGTTCTTCCAGTCGGACGGCAGCGCCAACGCCAACGAGGAGAAGAAGACCTCGGTCCTCGACGTGGACATGAACAAGGCGTCGCCGTCGTCTGTGGGCGGTAGAGCGCAGCAGCACGCCGCCGCCGCCGCGGGTCAGGCCGTGACCGTGACCGTGAATGTCGGAGGGAAAAAGGAAACGAATGTGAACTGGGAGAAAAGTGGAGGCAGAGCCGCCGGCGTCGGCGTCGGTGTCGGTGGGAATAAGATGGAGAGCGATAAGACGAAAGCGTCGGCAGCGGCGTTCATCTCCAAGAAGCTGACGGAGGAGAACAACAACAACAACAGTAAACCGTCGTGGGTAACCGCGGCGACAAAGAGAACCGAACCGAAGTACGTTTTTTTGTTGTTGTTTTTTTAAACCTCCACCTTCAACTCACCTCACACTAGAGCTGGGCCGATACGCTTTTGTGCCGATTCGATTCTCTAACGATTTTTGGGTCCCGATTCAATTTAAATTGCGATTCTGATTAAACAAGACTTGCGATTCGATTTTTCGAAGTATTGCGATTTTTATATTTCAATTATTGTGATTTTCTTTCCTTAAACAAGAGCAGGTTGAACCAAACACTTGCCGATACATCATAAGTCATATTTACAAAAAACAATACACTTCAGTTTGTCTGTTGTGTTCGTTTGTTCACATAGATATCTGTGAACGAACGAACACAACTCTAGTAATACAATAAATAAATAAATAAATAAATAAAACATTAAAATTAAAAAAAAAATTCGCCAGAAAAAAATTGCGATTAATATAAAAATAATTTTTTTTGGCCCAGCCCTACCTCACACCATCAACCTGTTTCCTCCTTCTCGTGGTTTTTAACCCTCACGTTTCTCTTCACTTCTCCTCCTCCGACCAGAGCGCCGCTGGTGGAGACGCCGAAGAGGGAGACGGAGAAAGTCCGAGGGAGGGTGAAGCTGAGAGCCGACCCCTCGCTCCTCGCTGACCTGCACACTCCGGACCCCCCGAAGCCGTCAGGTCAGAGTCATTTTCATTTCATTTAAAGGGATAGTTCAAGTCACAATCTTGGCTGCAGTGCAGTCATGAACACAAACAACAGAAATGTGTAATACACAGGGCTGCAACTAACGATTATTTTCATTATGGATTCATCTGTCGAGTATTTAAACGATTCATCGATTAGTTGTTTGGTCAATAAAATGTTAAAAAATGTCCTCAAATGTCTTGTTTTGTCCACAAACCAAAGAGATATTCGGTTTATTGTCATAAAGGGACAAAGAAACCAGAAATATTCACATTTAAGAAGCCGAAATCAAAGAATTTTTTTTTTTTTACAAAACTACCTAAACCGATTATTTGATTATCAAAATAGTTGACAATTGATTTAATAATCGATTATTGTGTGATGAATCGATTAATTCTTCCAGCCCTAGTAATACAAACATCAGGGTTCTTTTTAAAAATACTAAAACTCAAATGAAGTTGGCCACAAAACAAACTAAATAAATATATTTATAGTCAGGATTTCATTAGTATTAGTGGAAAACAACTGCAGCAGCAGACTAGCGGCGCATTCAGTGATTTGTGTTTTTACTTTCTCTGATTATTTTCATGGTGTTTGGTGACAGTTTCTTTAACTTGCTCTTGCTGGTAAATGTTGTTTCTTTCAGGAAGTGAGTTTTTATAGCGGGAACTGAACCCGAGAAGTAAAAAAACACAAAAGTTTCAATTGATTTTTTTTCTTTCTTTTTGTTCTCAGCAGCGTCAGAAAAGGAGTCTCCTGCCGACTGGAGGTCGAAGCTCAAACCCGTCACAAAGTAAGACGTTATAGTTTATTCCTCTGTGTTTGTGGTTGATCCCTGTCCTTTGCTGGGTTTATTTTATTTATTTAAACTTTATTTAACCAGGCAAAAATCATTAAGAACAAGTTCTTATTTGCAATGATGGCCTGACAAAAAGCACAAGCTTCTTGAAAGGGGAGAGAGGGCTGTGAAAAAAAAAGTATTGGTTAAAGACAGTAGCACAAAGCACAACTATACAGACATGTAGCAGGACAACAACGGAGACAGCACACAAGCATGGCTATGCTGACAAACAGCAAGAGAGTGACAGGGACAAGAAAGGGTTAAACAAACAGCTATTCAGTCATACAGGCAAAGCAGCAAGACAGGCAGTGGCGGGCAAGGCAGAGAGATATAACAACACACTAGTATTACAAAGGGTTAGGAAGGCTAAATTGATAGAACATGAAAGACAAAGAAAAAGAAAAGAAAAACAGGGTTAATAGCGAGGATTAGTTACAACATCACAACACAAATACATAAAGACAGAGTTAATAACAGGGTTATATGCAACAACATATCACAAAAAAACATATTACAAAAAAGGAGTACAGGCAGACTGAGGAAAAGGTTAAACGGTAGAAAAGCAGTTGCAGGAATCTGTAAAAAGGTGTGAGATGAGTGGATGGGTGACGTCAGAGCAGCGGGGGGAGTCGTCTGTCATCGGCATCACGAGGCTTTAACCGTATGAGGGCTTTTTCCCCCTGATGTCCTGTCCATCCAGCCGTCCGTTGATCCGTCTCTCCGCCCCGTCCTGCCGCAGGAAGCCCCGTACCTGCTGCTCCTCCAAATGGCTCGGCCGGCATCGTTTGCAGTCAGAGCTTTGGTTTGGTTGTCTCCTCTTCCGCCACATGCATGCGAGCCCCAAATGGCGTCAAGACTGAGCAGCAGCAGCGTCCTCCGCGGTGCAGCATATGCTCAGTGCTCCGAGCTCCTTCCCCCAGATGACCTTTCTGAGCTTTCTCTGCCCCTCATGAATCAAAACCAAGAGGAAGCGGCTGCTGCAGCAACAGGACTCTGGTTGGAGCAGAGGAGCGGAGAAATCACCAGTAAAGAAAGACGCTAAACTGTTGCTTTCTTTCTGTCTCTGTGGTTGTTTTTCCTTCCATCAGACCTGCTACACAGTCGTCTAAAACGCCGCCGGCCAACGAAGCTGGAAAGGCCCAAACTCCAGAGGCGTCTGTCGGGGCCTCGTCCTCCTCTAACGTTCCCAGCCTGAGCGTCTTGGTCACTCCAGCATCGTCCGAGGGTAAAAACACGGACGTCTGTGTTGTGATTTAATTCAGTTTAAATGTGACTTCATAGGACTGTGTTAATATGAATGTGACCTTTTGTGTTTTATCTTTTTTCTGTCAGGATTTCTGAATGGTCAGAGAGAACAAACTGCAAATGGCACCAAGTCGGAGTCAAAGACGCCAAAGGTAAAGAAGACTTGCATGGGAAATAAACAAATGAGCTTAGAAATAAGAGTTTGTGACCTCAGTGGGACTTCGTCAGGGCAGAAACAGTAAAACGATACCGTACACCAGAACTGGCAATATTGCAAAACATAATAATGAATTCTTAACATTGATATTAGTGGAATAAAAAAAAGCATTACAAACGACAACATAGCAGGTCACATCACTCAAAGTTGATAGAGAATTGTTTAATAATTTCTAATATGCATGGTTTTAAATAGTAGAAAAGTTTCCCCTTTTTCATTTTCAGTGGAATCACGAGTCCGTCAATATTAATTACATTAATTGCAACATTGCAGAACATAATGAATTCTTAACAGCGGCATCATCAAAATAAAATATAAAAATTGTAATAGTTAAAATCACGACAACATAGCGAGTCACGTAACTCGAAGTTGACACAGAATTATTCAATAATTTCTCTTCAACATTTCTAATATGGATGGTTTTAAACTGTAGAAAAGTTTCCCCTTTTTCATTTTCAGTGGATCCACCAGTTAACGATATAATGTATAATGCATAATGTTGCAGCTTTGCCATAACATTATCTAAAACAGTAGCTCAGGCATTTTAGCTCGAAAGTTACATTAATTATCATAACATGCTAAATTAGCTGCCTAATGTAAATATGGAGTTATTAAATGTGTGTTTCAACCAAAATAACAGGAAAATTAAAGAGCTGATAGGTAAAATCAGGAAGAGAGAGTGTGAATACAGCAGTAAAATGAGTTTAGAAAATGTCATTCATTCATTCCACAATTTTAAAATGAAAACTTCTTATCTTTTGTACCAACAAACAGGAGGTTAAATAAATATCGTCTTTTTTTTTTGTTTGTTTGTGTTTTACAGATGAAACCCGACTACATCCCCAAAGATGAGATCATCAAGGAGCTGCAGGAGATTGAAAACAACCTGAATGAGCTGGAGAAGAGAGGAGTCGAGCTGGAGGTGAAGCTCCGCAGCAGCGAGGAAGGTGAGAGCAACACACACACACACACACACACACACACACACACACACACATAAACACACACACACACACTTTATGAGGCTCCTCTTTAACCAGGTGAAAAAAAGGCAGGTTTAGAGGATTTTGTGTTGATGTGTGTAACTGGCATTAATCGTGTGTGTGTGTGTGTGTGTGTGTGTGTGTGTGTGTGTGTGTGTTCGTCAGAGGGTGAAGATGACTCTCTCATGAATGAACTCATGGTCGAGTGGTTCAACTTGATCAGGAACAAGCAGGTGGCCATGCGTCGGGAGTCTGAGCTGGTCTACGTGTGAGTAAACACATACACACACATACACACACATACACACACACAGGGACACACACACACAGGGACACACACACACACACATACACACACACACACACACACACACACACACACACTCCGTGCCACTTTATAGCGATTAGTGAAACAGACTTGTGTCCAGAAGGTTGACAGTTTGAATTCCCAGTGTCCTCCCTCCCGCGGCCCCCAGCAGGCGCCCTGGAGCAGCGGAGCAGCAGAGAGAGGCAGGAATCAGATGCTGCTGGAAGAAACACATTTAGTTATTTATTTATTTTCACATATTTATTGATTTTCACTGTTAAAAACACTACAACATGCCTGATGAAGGTCATACTCCTGATCGAAACGTTGCTTTAGTTAAAAAAATTGAGAGTGAGACAGTGTGCGGGATCTTCTTAAAAAAAACAACTGTTAAAAACACTGAAACCTTCATTAAATTGATGCAGTGACGTGTATTATAAAGTCTGATGTAGCTTATTTTTATTCCACTGTTGCGTGGGAACTGTTAAAAAGGACACCACTGATGTATTTGCTCATTACTATGAACATGTTATAGTTTATTTTGCACAAATTGCACAAAAATCTCATCTGTATTAACCCACAGCAGAAAAAAGTCCTCATTAAATGCATCTTTTTTGAGTAATTTGTGCAGAAAACAACAGTCGCCGCTTGTTTCATTCAAATTTTTTGCAGATTTTTTTATATAAAAGTGTAAATGTGATCCATTTATACAGATTTACATCTTTAGTCGGAGGCTGAATCCCACAGAAAGCAGAGATGATGATGATGATGATGATGAAGAACTAGTTTTGGATCTTTTTCATTGGTGTTTCCTATAAAGAGCAAAACATGCACGGCAATTATTTCCTTTATAAATACAAGTTAAAGACAGTTACAGAGCAAATACTTCACCACAACAACAACAACACTCATTATAATAATAACAACGGATGTTTAGAAGCTTTTAATCAGCGAGAACACATTTGGACGTTAACGGCCTCCGTCAGTAGATCTGTGTTGGTCCGAGGAAGGAAGGAAAAACAAAATCTATCAAACCAGTGAAAGAAAAAAAGATGCAATAAACAACTTTTTAATTTGTATTTGTGTGTTTTTGTGTTTTTTTTTTTTTTTAAATGTTTAGAGGAAGAACTCAGGACCTGGAGGAGCAGCAGCCGAGTGTGGAGCAGGAGCTGAGGAGGCTGATGGAGAAACCAGGTGAGGAGGAGGAGAAACACAACGCTGACACAACAATGGACGGATCAGAGGAGCTGAACTGAAATAAATATGTTTGATTTGTCTGTGTGTGTCCGTGTGTGTGTGTGTGTGTGTGTGTGTGTGTGTGTGTGTGTGTGTGTGTGTGTGTGTGTGTGTGTGTGTTGTGTGTGTGTGTGTGTGTGTGTGTGTGTGTTGTGTGTGTGTGTGTGTGTGTGTGTGTGTGTGTGTGTGTGTGTGTGTGTGTGTGTGTGTGTGTGTGTGTGTGTGTGTGTGTGTGTGTGTGTGTGTGTGTGTGTGTGTGTGTGTGTGTGTGTGTGCAGAGCATCTGAAAACATACAGAGACAAGAAGAGGGAACAGGAGCTGATGGACAAACTGGTGGAGATCGTCAATGACAGAAACGCCATCGTAGACGGTCTGGACGAGGACAGACTCAGGTGTGTATTTTACTCTGTGTGTGTGTGTGTGTGGTGTAAAGCCGTAAATTCAAATTATTGTGTACTTAGCCAAACAGGCTGCGTTAATTCAATAAAGTTTTGTTTTGTGTTTCACTCACCTGCTGAAACTGAAACTCAGACTCAAGCAACAGGTGAAGAAATCTGCAGCTCAGGTGCAACAGAGCAGAGCTGCTGGTTTCTGTGGGTGGTTGTTGTCCTTGTTGTGTCGACTTCAAATACTCAACATGTTAATTTTGTTGAAGTTTATTAACTAATTGATATTATATTATTATATTTTATGTAAGTTCAGCGCATTTTCAAAACAATATTTTTAAAAAAGAGGCTGTACTACTCACACTTTTCAGGTCATGTCGATGTAAAATCTTTCAAAATTAAAGCTCAACATCAGTGCCTCCATCCCGTAGTAATGCCAAAAATATTATTTGGATGATATTTATAATAGATTAAGTTGTGTATTAAAAACAAATAAACATTTACATTTACAGCCTGATAAATGTGTGAAATACGTTTTTTTTCTTAGTTTTACATCAATGTAAAATTAACATTTTTGGGGACATTTTACAGACATAAACAGAAAATACATAACTAGAAAATGCGTGTGAATGCTGAAAGCAGCTGAACGCTATTGCTGAAGCAATGCTGAATGAGCTGAAGAAATGGTTGAATCAATGCTAAATTAGCTGAAGAAACTGCTAAAGCAATGTTGAAAAAGGCTAAGAAGAAGAAAACATTGAAATCCTACACAAAATGAATTTCATCATCTTCTGCTGTGCCGACATATCTGCCTGTCTCGATATGAAGACCAAGTACACCAGCTCTCAGTTGAGCACACAGGGATCTCTTCTTTTTAGACAAATTATACAAAACATAATTTTCTGGGCCAAATACCTGTTTTATTTCACAGTAAGTAACAGTAAGTGTATAAATAACAGTCGAAGCTCACACAGGTGTCGTTTGTTGATCTGTGTTCTCGTTTCTTCGTCTTCTCAGGGAGGAAGAGGAGGACGAGCAGCTGAACCAGATGATGATGAATTTCAGTGAGTGTCTCTCTCCACCACCTCCACACAGGCCGTCTGACCCCCCACCCAACTCCCCTCCTCCTCCTCCTCCCCCTCCTCCCCCTCCCCCTCCCTGCACTCTGTTCATTAGTTACCACAACCTCTGTGTCACCGCAACTTTAGCTGGTTTATAAATTAACCAGTTGAGGATTTCCATCATGGACGCCTCTAATTGAAGCAGATAGAATTCTCATTGCAATTTATGAAAGTGTGTATGTGTGTGTGTGTGTGCGTTTGTTAGGGCGATGTTTTCATCTCATTTGATCTAATGACTGCTAATGGAAAAAGCATCAAACAAAATGCCCCCCTCCTCCGTCTCTCTCTCTCGGTCCCCGTCAGACAAATGGATAATGCAGCCGGTTAATTTGACCTCGTGATAGAACAGAGTTAAAGTCAACTTCATTTGCAATTCATGATCGAGGGGGGAAAAGCAGCAGCAAGCTGAAAAATTGAGGAGATTTATTGAACTCCAGTGAAAAGGTTCGGTGTGTTACACAGTGAGCGGCCGCTGCAGATGAACCTGTTTTAATGTTTAATGTTTAAATGTGTTCATGAAGTTGAAGCCAAAGTTTCACAGCTCAGTCGGAGTTCAGTCGTATCAACGTCTACACGCACGTTGTATCACGTACGGTTCGTGTGCAGCAGTGAAGTACGGTCCTTAATATCAAGACCGACTTGACACTGCAGGTAACCATGGTGATAGTGCTCCTTCTTGAGACGACTCGACAGTGTTTTATAAACCCAAATTATTAGTTGATTGGTGGAAAATTGATTATTAATTATTCAGAATCATTTCAAGTGGCTGAAATATTTTTGTTCCCACTCCTACAGTGTAAAGACGTAAACGTGAAGAGTTTTAGTGTTGACCAAAACAAAAAAAATTTAGAAACCATACCCATTAAAGGGATAGTTCAACATTTTGGCAAATTGGCCCATTGCCATAATTCCTATAATCATAGCAGTAGGTTCGTTACCTTTAATTGTCGGTGCAAGCTATTTTTAGAACGGTGGAGCAGAACCGTGAGCAGCTCAGAGCTACGCTACAGAGGCTAATGGGATTTCTTGGTTTCCCTCATCAAACTCATCAAATACACAATCCAACAACTCCAAAACGCTCTGGTGGACAAGTTGTGACCTGCAAATTCACCACGCTATGAGATAATAACAGAACGTTACCAGACAGAGTTGTTTTAGAGACAAATTTATGCAAAACCGCTGATGCGCGTTCCCATTGGTGGCAGTTTTTTCATCAAGCAGTCTCTGTATTTACCACTAAAACAACTCTGTCTGGTAACGTTTCGTTATTATCTCATAGCGTGGTGAATGTGCAGGTCAAACTAACTATACGGATCATGGCAATGGGCCAATTTGCCAAAATGTTGAACTATCCCTTTAACTGTGTCACACATTGGCAGATTAACTGATAATGGAAGCAGTAGATATCCGTATGTTTCAGAGTTTGAACACAAGGCGCAGACGGATATTTGGCAAATATTCTCTATCTCACCATCAAATTTAATTTTAACTTCCAGAGATTTACATTGTTTATCAATGACACAAGAGACAACGACGGCACTGGTGATATGATAAGATAAAATAACATGTGATAAAATGAGATTAAACTGTTTTCATCCAAGTAGCAGCAGCTCAGGCTTGGGAAACAGGGACAGAAGGAAAACATTCCTGCGTCTCTTATTTTGAAATATCTACACATTCATGTTATCATTTTTATTGTGAGTTATCCACATCTAAAGCTGCATAATTCATGTTTTGGGCGCTATGAACATAGAAGTCTACAGATAAATACCATGTTTGCGATACGAAGTCGATTTGGACCGAGGTCTGATTTGTTTGGAGTCGTGTCTCTGGCCTCTAATTCACATGTGGGCTGCCAAGTGTAGATTTCCAGTGAAAACAAAGATAGTGGGGGTTGTAGAGACAAAGTCATGAGTAATGTCTCTGCAGAGCTGAGTGATAAACTGTTGGTTTGTTACTCTGAACAAAACCTCATCATCATCTCTGACCCTCTGTTCTCATAATTACTGCAGTTTACAGTTTGTTCTCACAATAAAAAACACGAGGAGAGATTAGGACAGAAACCAAAACAAAGACGAGTTGTTTGCTGCAGGTCTCAGACCGACTGGACGTTCACACTCGGCCGAGTCTGGATGGATCTGTTCAGCAGCGTTAACAAGGCGTTTGTTTCCTTAGGGCTCCTGTAGGAGAACAGAAGAAACTTCTGCCAAAGAAAATTCTTTTTTTTTTTTTTTAAGACAGCAGTGTCTCTGGTAATAGTTTTTTTTTATTGGATAAATTCATGATCCATTTAAAAGCTTCTATGAGGGTCAGTTGTGAACAAAAATAATAACTTTGATAGGTTTGAATTATGGAAGCCCTGAGAGGCAAGTGAATTTCTTTTTCTTTTTGTTTTAAAAATGGTACCTTTTAGTTTGGCAGGTGATTGTATTTACATTTTTTTGTCCCCAAATGGAGAAAAAAATAAATTGCCTATCAGGGCTTCCATATAAAATAGGTAACATGGAAATGAATTGGGACCAGGGAAGTTTATTGATTTATAAGCACTCAGCAAAGAAAAAATGGCATCCAATAGCATAAATAAGTAAATAAACCCAACATGTAAAATATCAAACAGAGAAATATGACTAATCCAGATGACAACAAAAGAAAATAGTTGGTGTGTACCTGCTTGTCAGGCGCTATCGTAAGTGTCATTTTGTAAGTTTGTGTTGGAGACAGTTCAACAGGTTTATGAATTAGCAGCAGGTGTGTGGCGACAGGAAAGCAAAATTTATTATTAGTAATTTATATAATATAATACAATACAATACATATTTATTTATATAGCACATTAAAAAATACAACCCAAGTTGTCCAAAGTGCTGTACAATAAAAAATAAAGTGGATACAGGTAATGTGCAGTAGGTAGTAAAAACATGCAATAAAACAATAAAACAAAAGTGAAGACATATAAAACCTAACTAACTAACTAACTAAAATGCCAAAGAAAAGAGATTTTTATTAAGTTTTTAATAATTTCAACTTTTAGCTCCGTGTCATCCGTCGTAAACCATGAAGATCTTTATTGTTGCACTTTCCACAAACAGTTTGAACACTTTAGCAGCTCAGTGACTGTTGAATTGAGCTGAATCTCAACATTTACATCTTAAACTATCTCTCTGTCCAAGTTGTTCAGGTCGCCACAGAAGAATTTTAATCTTTTGTTCAAAACATTGTTGATTTTATCTAATTCAAACATTAACTCACTGAAAACGGAGAAAACAGTCGCAACTTCTGGGAAAAGATAAAAAATAAACGGAACAAGGATCAATGAGTGAGTGACTGAGATGAATGGATGGATAAGGAGCTTGTGATCCTTCAGATTTTCTTACATTTTAAAGGAACATTTCACTATTATTGACCTCATTATTTTATATTTATCCTTTCGTTAACCGACGCTCTCTCTCTTTTTTGTGATCAATTTTTTATTTTGTTTTATTTCATTACAATTCCATTTATCCATTCCCCTTGACCCCACCCTTGTCCCGGGTCCTGGGGGTAACATTAGGTTAGGGTGATTACAGGGAAAAACAAAAACAACAAACAAACGAAAATAAATAAATAGTTATCAATAATTATCAAAAGTACATAGCAGACATATTCATGAAACAGAGAAAAACAAAACAAAACAAACCAAAAAAAAAAAAAAAAAAAAAAAAAAACACACGCAAGCCCATCAAAACAACGCTTTGACATTCTCAGCTGCCGCTTCTAGGTTATGTATAGCTTCTACCTTTGCCTTTTGGGCACGGGCACTGGAGATTTCTAGTGACAAAATTTCATAAAATGATAATTTCCACAGATACACATTTAAAACATGTGGTGGTTTCCATCTTTTTATCAACATCTTTTTAGCAGCAGTTAAACCTGCAAACAGTACTCTCTTCTTAAGAAATGATAAATTCAGAGGGGTGTCATCATTCAGAAGCAATATATGTGGTAAACAAGGTATATTTGTCTGAATTAAACGTGAGAGAAGATTCGAAATACTGAGCCAAAAGGAATAGACTCCAGGGCATTCCCACATCATGTGCATGTATGTGCCCAACACTTGGTGAGGACATAGTTGGCATAATGGGTTCTGGGTAATATGGATCTGGCAGCATCGTCTTGGGGATAGATAGAATCTTTGTATTAACTTATAATGAATTAACTGATGGTTGTGATTACGGGATGATAGGGAAATATTACTCCAGACTCTCTGCCAGTTGATGCTAAACCCGTAATCTTTAGTATCCATATTCCAGACGAGAACAATGCCTGCTGGTCCAGTTAATCTTCCTTGTAGCTCATTATATATATAAGACACAAAACCTTTTTCTTTAATCTTTGCAGTGTACAAAAGATGCATTAGGGGATGAATTAATAGTGTTTGATTCCATGGGACACCATATGTACGCATTGCTGTGCGCAGCTGTAAATAAAAAAAGAAAGAGGTGCCAGGCAAGTTATAAGTTTGTCTAAGTTCATGAAATGATCTAAGACTGTCTTCATTATACATATCGGACAGAGTATGAACTCCCTGGTTTTGCCAGGAGGAGAATATGATTGGTTTACCACCTATAAGCAATAAATTGTTTCTAAAGATTGGCGTATCTAAGTGCCACTTTGAATCCCATTTAGCTAATTTGACTATATTATTCCAAACTAAAATTGAGTTTGCGATAATTGGTCCAAATTTGTTCAGACAAAATTTTGGGGAGAGGCCTGAGAAAAGAACATCCTTAAGCATAAAGGGGGATACAATATGATGCTCTATATTCACCCAAGGTGTGTCTGCATTTGGGTCAAACCACCTTGATACAGATTTCAGCATAAAGGATAGGGAATACAATTCAAAATTAGGCACTGAGAGGCCTCCTAAGGTCTTACTCTTCTGAAGCGTAGGCCTACTGATTCTTGGGTGCTGGTTTTGCCATATAAATTTAAATACCAACCCTTGTATCTTCTCCCAAAAACCAGCTGGTGGGGGTAAATGTAACATATTTGCATAAAAATTAACCTTGGGAAGAATATGGGACTTAACCACTGATATTCGAGTAGAGAAGGAAATTGATAGTGCAGACCATCTGTTTAGTTCATCAGATATTGAATTCTTTAGGCGCTTATAATTTTTAGAAACAATTTTTTCAAGAGATGGATATATGTCGATTCCAAGATACTTAAAATGTGTGGCTACTGGGATCCCCGCATCCAACTGCAGGTTGTTCATAGCGGCATTTAAAGGAAGCAGAGAGGACTTGCTCAGATTTATCTTGTGTCCAGATATTAAACTGAAATTATGGAAAATCTTCAATGCGGCAGGAAGGGAAGACAGCACATCATTAAGAAATAATAATAAATCATCCGCATACAGAGAGGTCTTATGATAAGTTCTGCACACTGATATTGGCTTTACCTCATCTGAATTTCTGATTTTTTGTGCTAGGGGTTCCAGAGATAATGTGAACAACAGCGCAGAGACTGGACACCCTTGGCGAGCTCCTCTTTCTATAATAAACGGAGTAGAGCTTTGTTTAGATGTAATGACCACAGCAGTTGGATTACAGTACAACGTTTTTAGCATGCCAATGAAATTGTCACCAAAGCCCATAGTTTCCAGAGTATGCCACAGATATTCCCATTCGAGCCTGTCAAAGGCTTTTTCAGCATCTACTGAAAGCACTGCACAAGGTGAAGCCATATTAGTACCAGCATCAACAATATGTAAAAGACGTCTCATATTATCAGATGCATATCTTTGTTTAACAAAACCCGTTTGGTCGGGATGGACCAAAGTTGGCAAAACTGTCTCGAGCCTTTGAGCCAAGACCTTTGCATAAAGCTTTATATCTGCATTAAGCAGTGACAGCGGGCGGAAGCTGGAACATAAGGTGCTATCCTTGCCTCTTTTATGTAGCAAAGTGATGATAGCTGTATTTATATCTCTGTTGAAGGATCCCAAATTGATGGCTTGTTGAAACATTTCAAAAATAAATGGGCCCAAATCATCCCAAAATTTTAAATACAACTCAGGAGGGATTCCGTCCAGGCCTGGGGATTTGCCATGATTCATGCATTTAATTGCCTCATATAATTCATTAATTGTAAGTGGGGAATCTAATAAGTGTCTCTGCTCTTCTGATAATTTGGGTAAATTTAAGCCATCAAAAAAGGAAACAAGATCATTTTTTGAAAAGGTTGCTTCAGAAGAGTACAGCTGTTGATAGAATAACTTAAATTCATGATTAATTTCCAGGGGATCATATATCACTTCACCCTCTCTGTTTTGGATTGCGACAATGTCTGCTTTTTTATCATTACAGTGAATTTTTCTTGACAGAACAAAACTAGGTCTATTTCCATTTAAGTATTGAGTTTCTCTCGCTCTATGGATTAGAAACTCTGCTTTTCGCATAAGAAAAGTATTTAGTTCAGCCTTAACCTCCCCTAATTCTTTTTCCCTCTCTTGGTCGTGCTTGTTTTGTTGTTGGGATGTCAGAGATGCAAATCTAGTCTCCATCTTTGCTAGTTCTTGGAGATAAGTCCGATTACGTGCTGATGCAAATGAGATTGTACAGTTACGGATACTTCCTTTAATTGCATCCCATAAAAATCTTACATCGAGCACTGAATTCTTATTAATACTTATAAATGCATTAAGCTCTGATTTAAGATGCTCACAGAAATTAGCATCCTGTAACAGGGTTAAATTAAATTTCCACCTTAAAGCACGTTTTGGATAATTCACAAATACTAATTCACACTTGTTGGCATGATGGTCAGATAAAGATGTATAGACTATCTCCGCTTTTCTGACCCAGCGAGACGCATTAGGAGTTGCCAAAATATAGTCTATTCTTGAATATGTTCTGTGTCTCGCAGAAAAAAAAGTATATTGTTTTATATGAGGGTTAAAAGTTCTCCAAACATCAATAAGGGAAAAGGTGTCTACCATTTTTCTCAGAGTTAAGTTGGCTGCACTCTGAGCAACCTGCCCTCCAGACCTATCGATAGAGTGATCAAGCACTGCGTTCATATCACTACCTAAAATAATTAAGCAGTCTGAAAGGTCTTGTAACTTCTTTGTCAATTGTGCATAAAATGAGGGGTCAAAGATGTTGGGAGCGTAGGCTGATATAAATGCCATCTTTTTATCAGCAAAAGTGCCTTTAATATAGGAAATTCTACCAACAGAGTCATTTCCTTGCTCATCTATATTAAAATTAAAAGTCTTGCGCATTAGAATCATCACTCCCTTTGTCCTATTGAAGGAATGAGAAGAAGAAACAACATCATATTTACTGTTGTCTAATCTACCTATATCTGATGACAGTATATGAGTTTCTTGAAGCAGAGCAATATCAATTCCTTTCCTATCTAGAAATTCAATGCAACTTGTATATTTAGTGCTCTTATTGATACCCTGTACATTCCAGGAAAGTATTGAGAGTTTCAACATTTGAAAGTTATATTATCATAGTGGGCAAAAAAAAGAAAAACATATGAACACATGATGCGAAAAAAAAGAGGGAAAAAATAAATAAAAAGGGGGGAAAAAGAAAAGGGGAAAAAAAAAAAAACGTGCAGGAAATAATTACAAAAACTTGTTACCCCAGAGAAACCCATCCTCATATCGGCTTCATCCCTCCAGCCCCACCCCCCTCCCTCCTCCCCCCAGGAAGACGGTCCCGTGAACACGAGACCCTCTTCAGGTTTCCTAATCTCGGCCTTATGCGAGAGTTGTGGCATGGGGGCCGCAGTCGGCAGCACCCTCCAATAATGGCGCCCTGTTTCATTCATTCATTACTACCAGTGCCACTCAGTAGGGAGAAAAAAAATAAAAAATAAAATAAAATAAAATAAAATAAAAATAAAAAAAAGGGGGAGAAAGGGAAAAGGAAAAAAAAAAAGAAAGAAAAAGGGGGATTCTTAATATAGGCTGTTATTCTTGAACAGAAAACGTTCACCCCAAAATAAAAAAATAAAAAAATAAAAAAAATAAATAAAAAAGTAAAGATGAGGGGCACATTGAGTCACAATGAGGGCATTCTAGAATATCAGTCCTCCAGTCACCATACTAAATCTACAGTCTATATTTTCCCGTGTGAGCTTGACAGACCTGTGGTTGCAGCTACCAGGTGGGCGTCATCTATCCCTCAGCCGTCTGGCGGGGACTCCTGTCCAACGTGGGCTCGATTACAGTTCTGTAGAAGTCCATCGCCTCCGATGTATTCACAAAGACATGTGTCTTGTTGCCAAAAGTGATGAGCAGCTTAGCTGGATACGCCACTCCATACCGTATGCCTGTCTTCCGTAGCAGAGCCCTGATCTCGTCAAAGACAGCCTGTTGTTTCCGTTGGTCTGCTGTTAGATCCGGGAAGATGCTGATCTTGTGTCCTCTGTACTTTAACCCATCTGGTTGCTTTCTCCTTTCCGTTGCCAGCCGGATGATACGCTGCCTCACTTCGAAGCTATACAGCCGTATAATCATGCAGCGTGAGACCTTGTCCCTGCCGCCGATGCGGTGGGCGATGTTGGCCGGTGGTAGTGGTCCGAAGTCCACTTGATCAAACAGCTCGCGCAGCATGTCATTCACAAACGAAGTGGGTCTGCCTTGTTCTATTTCCTCCGGTAATCCGAGTATTCTCAGATTAAATTTTCGGCTGTGGTTTTCAAGAGATTCAGCTTTCTGTTTCAATAAAGAAACTTCCGCAGCCAGCGTTTTGTTCTCGTTCTCCAGTTTTAACAGCCTTGTTTCAGCCTCATTCGCCGCAGCTTCCAGTGAGTCAACTTTATCGAGGCAGGATGTTACTTTTAGCTGAATCTTGCTCAATTCGTCCCGAATGGGCTTTAAATTAGTTTCCAGCCCTGTCGCTATTTCTTCGCGCACTATTGCTCTCATGAGTGCAGCGAGCTCAGCGTTCTCCATTACAAACTTTGTTTGTTGACGCGTTCCCGGCATTCAGCAGAGTTCAGACACAGTCAAAAGTGTGCGATTACTTGTTGTATCTTAATAAATTGACTGAGGTAACTGGAGGTTCAATTAAGAGATATTAGAAGGATTACCGCGACATGCGGTCTGAGGACGCTCACTCCATGCCACCGGAAACCGGAAGCTCTCTCTCTTCTCTCTCAGACATACCACCGAAGAAACAAAAGAAGAAGTCTCCGGTGGCCCGACTCTTCGGCTGGGGCAACAAGAAGGAGGGATGACGATGATGATGATGATGAAGATGGTGATGAAGATGAAGCTCTTCCTCAAACACACCGTTCTTCTTCTGCTTTTTCTTTGATGTTTCTGCTTAACGTCAGCACCTGTGATTCATGGGACACGAGTCAGGCCGTCAAAAACAACACGCCCTCCCTCTGTCAACGGCATCAGTCAAGATCTCACACACACACACACACACACACACACACACACACACACACATACGAGACACAAACACACACACAGACACAGAGATGATGTTATGATGTTGAGGGGTTAATGACTCACCAGACGTGATGTGATTGGGTTCAGTGCTCCAGTTGTTAGTTTTAATCCCCTTCCAGTCTTAATCTGTCTACTTAACACACACACACACACACACACACACACATACACACACACATACACACACACACACACACATACACAAAGAGACACACACGCTCCTCGTTTCTTGCTCCGCTCATTGAAATGTTGCATGTTTACACAGTGACACTGATACTAATGGGAGTTAATAGGGACCAGGCCGCGTCACGCAGGTCAAAGTGTCGTCTTTTTTATTTCTGAACTCCGGCGTCGATCGACCCTTTGACCTCGCTGCTGCTCGTTGCACAAGTTGTTTCTGCTTTTTTTTTTTCTCCTCTCTTTTTAACCACACACACACATGTCGACTCAGACAATTTTATTCTGTTTATTTTAAAGGTTTAAAGGCCACATGTTCTTTTTTTAAACTGATATAAAATGACATTTACGAGGTCAGTCGTGGTGGAGATCCTCTCATGAGGTTGTGAAATGGTTAAAGAAGAGATTTATTTTAATATCTCCTGAATTATTACGCCTTTTTACCTCTTCAGGCCTCAAAACGCGTCGAGATAAAAGAGCCAGAGTTGTGGGGGGGAAAAACATCTTCTGTGGTTGAATTAGTCTGAGCCTGCGGTTTAATACGACCTGTGATGATGAGGCGTCACAAGTCCACATGGCTTTTTTTTTTTTTAAGGGATTACCAGCGATCTGCTCGCAGACGTCCAGTCCTGACCTTTTGGAAACAATTGATATTAAAGAATCTTAAAGCTCAAAGGCACTTACTAAATCTGTCAAAGCTTTCACCTGGGCTTCATTCAGAGGCTGCGATCCTTGAAAAACAGAAAAGACTGAAATGGAAATTGGTTTAAAGCCCAGAATCATTGGTGAGTTCATTGGCTCTTCAGCGAATAAACACTTGAGACTTAAAAGGAAAAAAAGAGAGATTTTATGAACTCCTCAACATTTTACACGTGATAATGACGTAAAACTGAAACATAATCGTTTTTACTTTGCTACACAATCAATTATTTTGTTGTACTTGAACATAGAGCAGAGGAGGTTTGTGTGAAAACAGTTTGGTTTGTGAGGTTTTGTGTCATGTGACTCTTAACTGACTGGATTTTGGCGAGAAACTCAAGAACTCGTCCATATTGGATGTGGATTTTTTTTTTTTTTTGCATATTTCTTAACAGGTTAATGTTCCTGTGTCACGATGATATTGTTGTGTGTAATTGTTGCATAAGCACTGAACCGTTTTTTTGTGTGTGTATGTGTTGTGAGTGACCAAACAGCTCAGACCTAGTTGGGATTATCATGAAATTGAATATTGTATATATGTTAATGTTCTTGACTCATTTATGTTTGAGTTTCTCAGCTGTGTATATTGTATAAAGTCGGTATTCACAATGGTCTTAAACAGAAACACTGACCTGGATTTTAAATAAATTGCTGTAATAAATGTACTTGGATTTTATTAAACATACAGCATCATTAATTAATGGATTGTGTTGTTCTATATCTATTTATACTTAAATGAGTAAATCTAACCATATTTAGCCTAAAGCAGGTTTTATAGTTGCTCATTTATGCACTTGCTCTGTGTGGCCACTAGGAGGCAGCACGAGCCTTCACATGTGACTGGACGTGAAGCGCGTGAAGCCTTCAGAGATTTGCTGTTTTACAAATAACAGATTGAAGGCTCATCCTGCACACACACACACACACACACACACACACACACACACACACACATGCACACTGTGTTAGAGATGTGTGGATGTTTTTTTTTTTTTTTAAAGTAAAGTTTTCAGTTTATCTCCATTTCTCACCAAAACTCAGGATAAACAAACTTCGTCTTCAAACTTAAATCTTTCATCACTTTTTTTTTCTTCCCTCCTTTGACAAAAACAAAACAAAACATATGTTCTCTTTGATTTACATTTGAGTTTTTTTTTGTCAAGTCTGTCACAAAACAACCAAATAACAAGGCAGGCATTATCGTGCACATCCCAAAATATTCCCCAGGCCTGTTTACATTAACACCAGTAACAAGCTGTGAGTCTTATTTACAGAAGATTTATCTTTTTCAACTTCACAAACACATCAAACTTTTTTTCTTTTCTTTTTTTACAACTACATAGAGGCCAATATGTCAATTTCATGACCACATATTATGAAGTATATGATATATAGACACACTTTTTTGTTATTTACCTTCCTATATGTTTTGTCACAGGTGTAGCACTAATTAGTTTGAATCCATAGCGAATAATTAAAATGTAAAACTGAACATTTTCTTTGAGCTTTATAAGAAAAACACAGTGACTTTTTATGCGTGTGTTGCATTAAATAACAGTCGACATGCAACATTTTTTCAGATGCGTCCTCCATCATATCAAGATTCCTGTGAAAGATTAGAGGTGAGGCGGTGAGTGCACACACGCAGAAAAGGAAGAAAAAAAAAGACTGTGCGGACAAGCTGTCAGTACAAACAGATGCTAATCTAGTGTGCAGCTGAACCACAGGAAGTCACGGGTGTTCGAGTGACGAGGTCAAACGCACACAAACACAAACACGAGAGCAGTAGCGTCTCTCTGCTACAGTTTAAATATCCATTCAGGGAGGCGAGGAGGAGAGAAATAACAATAAAAGAAAAAGAAAAGAGGAGGGAAATTGACTTTTAGCTTCTGGTTGTTGTTGTTTTTTATATATATATATGTAGTATACTGTATATATAGGCCTATTTTAGTGTGAAAATACAAAAACTGTGTAATCTTTTCCTCTCTAAAGGCAACATCTGTTCCTGTTGTTATGTGTGAAAACCTTTGTTGATTTCCTCCACACACCGTGATAAAATGTTCCATCGCTGCACCGCTGTGTGTCTGAATCCGTCCTGTCTCTGCTTAACTTTGGGACATGTTTATCTTTCTTTGGGGGTGAAAATGTGCCTTTAAGTCGGCTTAATAAGGCACATTTATTTAACGTTGGGACACTTGGGGGTTTCAGTGCCCACTGTAAATATAGACCTTTCTGAGGTGGTTCATTTACATAACACAGTGGGCTCTCTCACATGTTATATCCACACAGACTTTTAAACAGTTCAGATGGAGTCTCGACTTTTCACAGCTCACGTCTGTTTAATTCACGTTAAAAACAATATAAAACACACATTAGCAAACACTATAATCTGTCGTGCTTCGCCTCATCCTTTTTTAAGATTAAGAAGAAGCAGAAGCTGTGAATATTTGTCACTCCTTTTTTAACTTTGTCTTCGCTAACAAGCGCCACAAATTTGATGAATGGAGGCGTTATGGTTAAATGGTTGTATATAAAGTTGTGTTTAGCATGAAAAGCCATTGATGTAGGTGGAACGTGTCTCATAGCTCACAAGTTGTGACATAAATTAATGGTGATGAGCCTGCAGAGGTTAATCTCTTTTCATTGTTTCCTGGTGTATTTTTATCCAGACACAAATCAGTAGGGTTTTTTCTTTTTGGGCAACAACATTAGCATGTTTTCACCTTATAAAGTTGATGTGATATTAACAGTAACATCTCATATGTTCACCATACTTGATGATTTTAAAGCTAATTTTGAGTCGGCTTTAGCTTCTTCGCCTGCAGGTCGCTAACAGGAAGTAGCTACTCTACTTATTTGCTGCTTGTTGGAGATGTCATGTATGGACTTTAGTTTATTTAGTTTATAACAGGACAGCGTGCAGTGACATTAATTATTCAAAGAAATAAAAAGATGCGGCTGCACCCGATTTAGTGAGAACGCTATTTCCATCTGGCACACTTGTCACAGATGATTTGGAAGATGACTTTCTCATCAATGATATTCTCATCCTGGGTCAAATGTACTGTACTGTATATACACAAGTGTAAATTTCTTAAATTAACTTAAAGTTTTTACATGTTTCATTTGGAATTTCTTCATTTCATAAAAGCCTGTGATCTTATGAAAAAGAAGATGCCATCAAACTGTCTATTATTGATAGCTAAGTATAATCTACAAAAGAAGCCTATAGCCTTTGTTTTATGTATTTTATAACTTTATACACATATGTGTATGTGTATTTTGTTGTTATTATTGTATTGTTGTTTCCCCCTGGGTTTTCATATATGCACCACCTGTTCCTTTATTGTGTTGTTAAAGGAATCTATGCCATGGATGTTGTGTACATAACTATTTGTGCAATACAAAAAAAGATTGCTGCTTGTTGCTAATGTAAACAGATCGGTGGGAGCTAAGAGAGTGAAGCACAGCGTTATGACGTGGGTTCGATGGCCCTGAAATTCAGAAAACAACTTCATCAACTTGACACATGGACATAAAAAGTGACCTAAAGTAGCAAGGACTCTTTGTTTAATGCTTCTTGCCTTCAGAAGTTGTGAAGACGTCTACCTGAAAGTGGTGTTTGAAAAAAGCTGGTTTATCATAACTTCAATATAATGATTCAGATATTATTGCACATACGCACTGTTAGCTTAGCATTAGTCTAGATAGCAAGGTCCGACGCTACAGTTTTCTGAGTTTGTAGCCTGTTTGTGTCTTTGAATGTGTTTTTTGAAGTTGCTGGAGGTTGAGCTCTCAGGGCCACCGTAGATGGGGCCGTGTGACCAAAACTGATGTTGAAAGACACCGAAAACAGCCTCTTAATTTAATTAGTTAGCATAATAATGTTTAAATGTTTAAAACAGCTTTGAAATACAAGAATAACATCAAATAATTGACTATTTTAAAACACCTGCATGCCAAGAATATTGTGTATCTGTTTCACCACGTTGAAAAATACGACCTCATGAACTCCATTTAGAGGCAGCAACACGGCTGCAGACTAATTCTCTCTTTAGCCCTTGACAGCTTTTGATTATGAGCGTTGCCTTTATAGTGACAATTACATTAAACGCCTCATAATCCTGTGATTAGAGAAGAAATTGCTGCTCTATATAAATATAACAAGAGAAAAAGTTTGTGCATGCTCGTCTTCGACTTGGTGGCAGCAGTCTGAGGTTTTTCACCGTCACAGTGTGAGCTCCACGAGGAGAGGAAGAGCCCGACCTGGCCCTGCACCGAGTCCCATGACGTCAACCCCATTCAACACGTTTTGGGACAAACTGCAACTGTGAACGAGTGATCGTCCAACGTGACGACCTGAATCAGCAAATCGCTGCAGCCTGGATCCAAGATCTCCCTGCAGAGGAGAGCTGGCTCTTAGCAGAAGATTAATACCCACGGTTTCTGAAGATGTTCTGCCATGTTCACATAGATAGATTGAAAAAAAAATCTGGTAATACTCTATTTGACGCCTATATGACGCATTATAACCATACTTATAATGAGTTATAATGCAGTTATAGCACTGTATAACTATAGTTATAAACACTCATAATGATCATAATGCTTTATAACAATAATCATAACACACTATAAAGCATTTTATCATGACTTATAAGGTCAGGTATTATAATACGTTATAATTGTTAGTACAGTAACTCACTGACAATGCCCACATCAATAATGCATTACAATATACTGTAGTTATAATGTATTATAATAGAAAGAAACGTGTTTATCATTATAAACACTCATAAATAAGGCTTTATAACAATAAGCATAACACGACATCATAGAGCTTTATAACTCTACTTGACCTTACAGTATAAGCCATTATAAAATGCTCTATGATGTGTTATGCTTATTGTTATAAAGTCTTGTGATAATTTATGAGTGTTTATAATGATGGTTATACACGTTTATAAGCCAATTATAACATATTCTTACTATATTTATAATGCATGCCATGTGGGCATTGTCAGTGAGTTACTAACAATTACAACATATTATAATACCTGACCTTATAAGTCAAGATAAAATGCTTTATAGTGTGTTATGATTATTGTTATAAAGCATTATGATCATTTATGAGTGCTTATAACTATAGTTATACAGTACTATAACTGCATTATAACTCATCATAATATAAACTTTATTTCAGACACAGGTCCATATCACAATATAAATAGTACAAGTATAGTATAAGTATAGTTATAATGCGCTATAGAGATAGGCATCAAATAAAGTGTTGCCAAAAAGCCAAATGGAAATATTTAGATGTCGCCTGAAACAAACAAACAAAAAAAACCCCAACAACCTTGTATTCACACACAGCAGCACAATATGTTGTGCTTAGGAAAAACAGTGACAATAAGGTGTAAAAGCGATGACAGATTAAAGAGTGAAGACAGATTTTAAAGAGGAGGGAGGGGGTTGATGCGTGAGGAATCCATGGCAAAGTGATTTTTGGTGTTGGTTTGATGCATGCCTGCACGGTGGAACAAAACGGTTGCGACTGAGCCGCTGCGTTTTGATTTGTTTTTGTTATGTTTTTGTGTAAGTGTGTGTGTGTGTGTCTGAGCCTCCATCACTGTGTTTTGACAGGGAGAGCTGTTTGAATATAAGTGTGTCTTTGTGACGACAGAGCTGGAAAAGCGATCACCACCCCAAACCCCCGCTACAAAACCTCTGGATGTTACCCGTGGAAACCCTTTGCATGTGGTCTCTCTACTTGCACAAACACACCCAGTTGTGCACACAGACACACAGTCACACACATACACACACAAAGTAAAATGTACACACACTTCAGTGGTGGTGACAGGAGGGAAAACCATTTCAGGATTTTGGTTCAGGTCTCCCTCTTTGTGTTTCTCTAAGTGTCTGTGACAAGCCAGGAGGGTAATGATCATTGTGTGTGTGTGTGTGTGTGTGTGTGTGTGTGTGTGTGTGTGTGTGTGTGTGTGTGTGTGCTCACAAACACTTTCCAAAGTCATTATTCATATTCATCAAATTTTCTTCTAATAAGCAATTTACTTATTAATTTAACATAAAAGTGAAATGTTCATAAAGCAGTGATGAATTGCCCTGAAATTTAACTGTATAGCTAATAGGTTTTTGGATTTTGAAATTAAAACTACAAATAATTTAGCCTAAGTCAAGATGGTTTATTTATGGTGCATAAAAAATATTATTGCTGAGAAAATTGACCACAGCGCTTTGCTGTTTGTCAGAGGAAGGTTGTGAAATAAGAACCACCAATAAGGCCCATAACCTACTCAAGTTCAGATTCAGTTTCATACAGTTGTTTGCATGCAGAATTAGATTATTATATCAATTATTATTGTAAAATAGATACACAACATTGTAGAGGCAAATAATGAACTTTAAGTTTAAAGATTTAGTCACAATATCAAGTTTGACATTTAATATTTATGCAGGATGAAATGGAAAAGAAGACATTATATCTTAACAGGAAGTCTGGCTGTAGTTGTGCAGACCAGTCTATGGTGCAGACATGACCAGCCACTAAAAACAAAATAAGACGACTTTATCTTCACCTCTGAAATCTGGCACCTGGTTTGACGACACTTCCGGTAGAGGGATGACGCAGCTCTCCATCAAACACCTGTCCAGGTAAGACTCGATCAACATGGTCACATTTAACCGAGGGGGGAAATAAGTTGTCATACATGAGTCTAGTAAAAGTAAAACGAATTTTCAGGTGCATTAAACGCTCAGTGTGTTCGGGTTGTGTAAGATGTACAGTAGCCTAGCTAAACGGGAAGTGAAGCCGTAGCCTGTTGCCATGAGTTACGCTGCTTCGCCGCAACTTTTTTTTTAGCCTTTGTTTGTTTATATGTCGGGAAACGAACCCAGCCGAATAGTCTAGTACGAAGAGGGGGGTATCATGCACCCCCCGGAAATATACTTCTAACCAGTGTTTCTAGATTGGAAAAAATGTGTAGAAAATGATGAGCTATGTTAAAAAGTTGTCAGAATGTCCCATGTATCATTTTTATGCAAATTAGTGCCGCCATTATCGAAAAAACCTAATTTCACTATATCTCAGCCAATATTGCAGATATCTGAACAAATAAGGTGTCTAGACCCATGTTTTGAGGGTCAGAGATCACAATAAAACTATTCATAAAGTGATCACATGTCGGTGGCATGCTTGTAAGCAAACCTAACCCTTTTACCAATTACAAGACGCCAATATTGGAGATACCAAATAAGGTGTCTAGACAGAGGTTGTTGTGTGTTTAACCAAGGTTTATTTGGATCAAACATCACAATAGAACTCTTCTTGATGTGACCACTCTTCTCTTTCCCATGCCAGATAAACAGTCAAGTAAATGGTTCTCCAAGTGCTATGCATCACTCATCATCGTTTTCACTGAAATCTTCAAAGTTAAAGCAGATATCATCGGCACGGCCGTTTCGGCTAATGCTGTGTTCAAGGCAGGCTTTTGAAACCGTAAGTTACAGCTTCAAGTCACAACTACGACTTGGTAGCGTTCCAGGTAACCCGTAGCTCGTGTTTTTTACCGTCCTGTTGTCTGTGAAAGTTCCCTATAACGGCCACTCGTAACTTCCGACCCGTGAACTCGTACCAGATCGAACTGGTATGACTTCACAGGAAGGAAAAACACAAAGTACGAGTTTCCTTGAACGCACCATGAGTTAGCAGCCCCCGCCCTTGTCAGGCATCAATTGGTCCTCGTGCTACGTCACCACATTCACGCGCATCCCTTGGCTGCACACACAGCCCTTCATGCCGTTCTCTCCCCTCATTGGATAACACTTGTATCCCACAAGGAAAATTTTCTCCTCGGGTTACAGCAGAGCAGAGTGACGGAGAGACTCGTGTTTAGGCTGAAATACTTCATGTAAGTGATTGCTGACGGAAAATAGGACTATTTAGGACTTATATTAACAAAAACATTCCACTGATATCTGCTTTAAACTCATCCTCTCCTTCCTCTTTCTCCTCCTCTTGCTGTTCATGCTCTCCAGTGTCATGGGGATCAACCAGTGAAGTTGGTAGGATAGGACCAAAGGACCACACCGGTTTCAACACTCCTTCATCAGTCTTCATCCATCCCTGCCCCTCATCATAGGGTTTTGGTTTTTCCAGAATAGGTTCATCAGCTCGCTTGTACAAGGTGACACGGTAGTTCACACGTCGGCCATGTGGCTTCAGAGCAGAGTGGCATGGAGGAAGGCGAGCCAGGTCAACCTTAGACTTGCAAGTGAGTTTCTTGTCCTCCCCCACCATGTTGCGTAGCAACTTGGCACGGACAACATCCACTGAAGACTCACAACTCTGTCCAGACATCAGACTGGGGAATTGCTCCAACTGCCTCAGCATCTCAGGCTTGACACTCTAGCAGTCACTGAGTTGTCTGAATACGTGAAATTGGGGATTCTTCTTCAAGGGCCCCACCTTCCGGGGCGTCGAGTGGCGCAGTGGGTTAAGCAGGCGCCCCATATATTGAGGCTATAGTCCTCGTGCAGGCGGCCCTGGTTTGAATCCCACATCGGACGGCCCTTTCCTGCGTGTCATTCCCCCCCTCTCTGCCTCCCTATTTCCTGTCTCTCTCAACTGTACTGTCAAATAAAGGCATGAAAAAGCCAAAAATATATACTTGGCAGTGGTACAGTCTTCTCCACTGATATGAACACATAGAACCCAAGAAGAGTGGTGCGGTAGTCTTCTCCCAGGGATTCTGCAAGCTCAGAGATGTTGAGAAGCTTCCTGGATCTTCACACTGTAGGGGTCTGATGAAGTCAGCTTTAGCAGCCTTGCCCACAGCTTCTGCTCGTTCTGTAACACGTCCATCTCAACATCAGTGGGGACAGGTGCACCGGAAGCCAGGCAGTAGTAGTATTGCAGAATCCCTGGGAGAAGACCACCGCACCACTCTTCTTGGGTTCTATGTGTTCAGTGGAGAAGACTGTACCAGTGCCATCAAAGGGAGAAGGAAGGTGGGCCCTTGAAGAATAATCCCCAATTTCACATATTCAGACAACTCAGTGACTGCTAGAGTGTCAAGCCTGAGATGCTGAGGCAGTTGGAGCAATTCCCCAGTCTGATGTCTGGACAGAGTTGTGAGTCTTCAGTGGATGTTGTCTGTGCCAAGTTGCTACGCAACATGGTGGGGGAGGACAAGAAACTCACTTGCAAGTCTAAGGTTGACCTGGTTCGCCTTCCTCCGTGCCACTCTGCTCTGAAGCCACATGGCCGACGTGTGAACTACCGTGTCGCCTTGTACAAGCGAGCTGATGAACCTATTCTGGAAAAACCAAAACCCTATGATGAGGGGCAGGGATGGATGAAGACTGCTGAAGGAGTGTTGAAACCGGTGTGGTCCTGTGGTCCTATCCTACCAACTTCACTGGTTGATCCCCATGACACTGGAGAGCATGAACAGGAAGAGGAGGAGAAAGAGGAAGGAGATGATGAGTTTAACTTTGAAGATTTCAGTGAAAACGATGATGAGTGATGCATAGCACTTGGAGAACCATTTACTTGACTGTTTATCTGGCATGGGGAAGAGAAGAGTGGTCACATCAAGAAGAGTTCTATTGTGATGTTTGATCCAAATAAACCTTGGTTAAACACACAACAACCTCTGTCTAGACACCTTATTTGGTATCTCCAATATTGGCGTCTTGTAATTGGTAAAAGGGTTAGGTTTGCTTACAAGCATGCCACCAACATGTGATCACTTTATGAATAGTTTTATTGTGATCTCTGACCCTCAAAACATGGGTCTAGACACCTTATTTGTTCAGATATCTGCAGTATTGGCTGAGATATAGTGAAATTAGGTTTTTTCGATAATGGCGGCACTAATTTGCATAAAAATGATACATGGGACATTCTGACAACTTTTTAACATAGCTCATCATTTTCTACACATTTTTTCCAATCTAGAAACACTGGTTAGAAGTATATTTCCGGGGGGTGCATGATACCCCCCTCTTCGTACTAGACTAGAATTCACTACTGGCAGTTCATATTCGCTATTTAGCATTAGGGTGAACTGACAGGTGTCAGTCGATCACTTTGTCACTGTGGGAAACTTATAAAGGCGAGAATAGTCAGTGAAGTGCTGGATAAGGAGCGTTTTTCTGGGCGTTTATTTGTGTTGGACATTTTCTGTTAAGTGCTGTGCTGTGAAGTCACGCTGAATCCGGAAATATGTTTTTACTGTGTTCAGGTTTGATTGACTCCTTCCTGACTCTGTTTTTTAAATAAATTGTGGTGTTTTTAGAAAACCATCCAACCTGTTACCTGGCAACACAAATAATGGTGCGTTCCATTCGCGTCGTTTCTCGTCGGAGCACGGAGTGACGTCACCTCCGAGTTGAGCACTGTCCAGTTGAAAAACAAACACAAAGGTAAGAAAAATTGTCAATAAGAAACGTAAATATAACAATTTTAATGGTTGCAAATGTTAGATTTCAGTGCAAACAATTCCTAACATTTTTTAAAAAGTCGAACAAACTTACAACAAAAAACATGTAGGCTAATGTTAACCTTGCTAACCGCTGTTGTTAAAGGCGTACAGAAATGGCCGTTTGTCCCGTTTGTCGCGCCGAGTTGTCACGAGCTGCAACACGAGTTTACCCGAGTAAGGAAAATGAATTTGATTGGTCGTTATCGAGCGGGCGGGATATTAAAAGTTTGGGGCGAGCCCGAGCTCCGTGTGTGTGTGTGTGTCTCAGACGTTTGATTGACGGATGACGGATCCAATATCAGTGGCTAGTGAATCGTGTACAGGCTGACGTATAATCCGTGCGCCTGCATTATCCAATACGAAAAAAAAAAACTACACTAAAATACACACTTTCATCACGGATTTACTCAAAAATAGAATTTTGCACAAAGTTTGGCCTACATCGTCTGATAGATGAGTTATTACACTAATTTTATGACCCAGAGTGGGCTCAAATTCAATTTTCTTTTCTGTACACCTTTAACGATAGGCTACTATTTGGTTTTTATACATACAAACTATGTCGGGG
>NC_140907.1:30398682-30423682 GCF_045865225.1 Trachurus japonicus
AAATGTCCAAGGATAAGTCTTGAACAATAGTGTCCTACATTAGATGATTGAGAATTATAATAAACAGTAAAATTGAGTAGCCTACTATTGACGCGAGTAGCAGCAATCTTGAATTCTTACGTTGGGCCACGTACTTGTGTGCAGAAACTTTATTTACAACGTCCAGCAATTAGAGAGCAACTTTTCTGTTTCTGGCCACTTGATGAATGAAAGTCCAATATTCCCTCTGCTTTCGAGTGAAACATTGTTTATTCATAGAGTACTAATTACATCATCTGTGAAAAACCTGAAAACTGAACTCGTGAAATGTGAGTAAAAACCATGAGATTTTGTTTTTAATGAAAGTTTTGATGATAATTAGGCTACAGGTTGATGGGTTCAAACACAAAAAAGCCGTAGGTCCAAAAGTGAAATAAAGCATAAAAATAAATATACAAATCATGCAAATTAGAGTTGCCATATACACAACTGAAAATTATTATTATTATTTTTTAAAAACTTTTAGCTACCTGTGTCGGTCCATTGTGGCACTTTAATGTGATCTTTTTTTCCTGCTGTTTGGATATTTGAAGGTCAGTGAAGTGCTCTGTGTGCGTATGTGTGCAGCACACGTGAACTCGTATTTATTGTTAATTGAGCTGAACTGAGATCAGCAGCAGTAACAGTGGTGGCAACAGCAGCAGCAGCGGCGAAAAGCTTAAAGCAAGAAATGAGAGAAGCACTCAAGTGGCTATCAGTATCATAAAGGAACAAAAGTGAAGGAGGGGAGGGAGTGAGGAGGGATGAAAGGAGATGATTTGCAGCATTAATCCAAATTGAATTACAGCGATAACATCTCTCTTTCTCACTCTGTCTCTCTGTCTCTCTCTCTCTGGCTTTACTTTATATATTTTTTCTCATTTCATTTCAAACATCCACTCTCCCTGCATGCTCGTCGTCATCGTTGTTTGTTACTTTTGCTCTCAGGATGAAATGAGACGCAGTTCGTCTTTGGTTAGAAACGGCGGCCTTGGTTCCTCACTACGACATTTCTCTAAAAAAAACAAAAAATACAACACACACAAAGCCACTAATGAACAAACAGCAATCAGTAGGTATTTATTAGCCTCTCTTCCCCCTCTTCCTCCCTCTCTCCTTCTCTCTCTCCTTCTGTTAATAGTGTAAATTAGCATATAAATGAGAGATAGCATGTGATAGAATCCACTCTGCTCCAATCTGTCCACTGGGACTTATGATTATCTCCTTCTCCTCCTTTTTTCTTCGTTCCTTATTACTCTTTTCTCCCTCTCTGTCTTTCCCCTCCCGCTCACTTCACAGATAATTATTCCTTTTCTTTCTATTTCTAGTTTCGAGGACTTCCTTTTTCTTTCTTTCAGTTTTTTTCTTCTTTTTTTTTTGCCTTTTATTAACCGATACGGTTAAAGTGACACATTCGCTCTGTTTGTGATTATTTGTTTACCTGGGTGTGTGTGTGTTTGGTGTGTGTGTGTTTGGGCTGCCTCTCTGTGCGGTTTAGTTTAAGTGTAGTTAATTGCTCCTGACTAATTAGCAGATGAGTCGAGGCATTTGGGAGATGCAGAGCGAGCACACACACAAATACACTAACACGCATACACACACACACACAGAGTGGAAAACGCACACACAGAAGCATGGATACACACATTTATAGCACCTTTTCGTCTGTGTCCTAAGTGTTCGTCTCTTGTTTCTTCCCTCTCTTGCCTTTGTGTCCCCAGACAGTTGAAGCCCAGCGGTACGCAGCAGGAGGTGTTAATGATGTGAGGGCTCTGTGTTCTCTGCTGGGAGCGATCTGTTGTGTGTTAGCTGCTGTCTGTCACCATACGAAGAGAAAAACATCTTCATAGTTCATGTGTGAGTGAGTGTGTGTGTGTGTGGCGTGCTCTGAAGCTGATGGTGTCTCGGTGTAGGTGTGTGTGTGTGTGTGTTAGCGTGTGTAAGTGTGCGTGTGTGAGTGTGTGAGTGTCTGGTTTTCCACTTTTCTGTTGCTCTGCATATTAAAAATCATGAATCTCCCTCCCGCCCCCTCCTGCCTGGCAAACAACACTCAGACAACTTTATTGGTGTGTGTATATATATGTATTTGTGTGTGTGTGTGTGTCTGTGTGTGTGTGTGTGTCCATTTTTGGTTATGAGGCCTTTGCTTTGCGTCAGTTCCCTTTTCATAATTCAGATTTGTTGGTTTGTGCGACGCTGGATGTGTTCGTGTTGTGTTAAGGTTGTGTGGGAGTGTGTGAGGTCGCGTTATGCCCCGTGAGAGAGGCAGCCTTTACTTATACTATAACACAGAGGCACAAACAGAGAAGAGTAAAACAGACTATAAACTACTGGACACATCAGACCAGTGAGCACAAACATCACATTTCACACTATTTTATTGAAAGCGTTGATCCATAAGAGGATATATTTGTTGTTTTAAAGGCCAGAAAAACCATCTTTGTGTAGTTTTACATCTCCTCTCTGTAGCTCCAGTAGCAACAGGTCAGTGTCAGTCAATCAGAAGAGAGGAGGCTCTGTTCCTCTCCCTCTGATTGGCTGAAAATGTAGCAGATTTTTATGTGAAATGTGCAGAGAAACTAAATCCTGCAAGGTTGGATGGTGGGTCTAGGTGGGCGGGGCTTGGAGAATGTGGTTTGTTGTGACATCACAAAGTTACAGGAAGTCCTGACAGCTCGTTTTAAGGCTCAGTTTCTGAACACGGGCCGCGTGCATTTCTCTGTGGACTGAGGCTTTGATACTGTCACGGTAATATTTAAGAACCTAAACCTGATCTATAATCAAATAAGACACAGAAATCTTACTTATACAATATCAGACCTTTAAAGGTACATTCTGTAGGAATTACTCCCATCTAGCGTTGCGGTTGTATATTGCAAGCAACTCAATCGTATTTTTCTGCATTCACGTGAAATTGGGCAGACGGCAGACGGACGACAGCCGCTGCACGTAACAGGATAAACAAGCCTCTATGTAAACAAGTGGTCCGTCAGCACGAGGCAAAACAATACACGTGACAATATGTTGTCATGGCGATGTCGTCTTGTTGACCTGTCACCTGACCCACGTTTTACCGTCTTTCTTTCTCTCGACTTCTGTGACTAAAATGACATCTGGTTTGTTACCCACGGCCATCTGCCCGACTGCACGTGAATGCAGCATCAGTGTAACGCTCCATTCCTCCTCACTGCGTTACCGCGGTGACTTTTCACAGACGCCGCCTCGACCTGAGCCGACAGCTCCGGTGTCTCCGCTGAGTTTCCGTAGTTTCCTACCGTCACGCTGCCACTCAACGTAAAAACATGGCGACACCACATGGCAGCCAGCACCGAGCTTACCCGCTCCATGGAGATATGAACGATATGAACGGCTAATTCAGAGCTGAAAGGAACACTTCAGTTTGTTGATGGGGGGGGGGATTACTGATTAATGAAAAACAGACTTTTGAACGAAATAATCGATTTTCGTGAATAGATAACAGGAGATGTTACAGTACACAATGTCCCTTTAATAACCTAAACATGATCTATAATCAGAGAAGACACAGAAATCTTACTTTATACAATCTCTGACCTTTAAGCAATAAGAGTGTGTTTCATTGCTTTTAATACAACGACTTGCTGACGTGACGACGTGCGTGGACCTGGACGCGTCGAGACAGCGGGAGTCAACTCAGACACACACACACACGAGCTTGATGTGTCCATCATCGGGACCATCAGTCTCCTCTAACGTCTGGTGCTGTGTTACGCTGACTTGACATCTTTCCCTGGATAAATACTCAGAGCTGGATTTGGCTGATGCGCGCACACACACACACACAGTGACACTAACGGCGTAGATGTTAGAGTAAACATTTGAATAGTCTTAATTATTGCCTTGTGAAGACGTTTTTCCAACGACTGAAAACTGAAGCCACGCCAAATGCAACACACGCGTCGGCCCTGTGGCATCAAGACAGAAAACCAAGAGGATGATTTATCATTCGGAGGAACACTGGCACCTCTGTTTCACCAAACGCAGATTTGCATTCATGCCTATTTTTGGCTTCCATCTTATTTTATTCCAGTTTTTATTTATTTATTATTCTTTCTCATCTGCAGACTGCTTTACTCGTCTTTATTTTTTTTTCTACTTCTTCTCAGTATTAAGTATTTTTTTGTTTCAGCAGCCGACTGATGATTCGTCTACGTGAGCTTAAACAACATGAAGAGGATGGATGATGCTGCGAGTGAGTGAATTAAAGTGAATCACAGTGTGTTAGGCTCCTCTGTTGGCTTCCCGTCTGCAGGAAGGAGAAATTTTAAAGACGCACACTCAAATACACACACACACACACACACACACACACACCGAACCCTTAAGATCTGACACCCTTTCAGATATCCGCATTAGGCCCTATAATCTAATTCTTAGCTATCGTCTTACAAATCTAATCATGACACACCACTCATATTCAATATCACCAAACCTCCAGCCTTTTAGTTTGGCCTCTCAAACCACCGTGTAAAAGCTTCATCATGGGCAACGCTGATGAAATTACCCTCTATTATCCCCCCTCTCTCTTTCTCTTTTTCTCTGCAACTCTCACTCCCTCCATTCTGTCTTACTTGAAGGAGTGTGCAGATTTAATTTACAGCAGGGCTCATGAGCCACTTAGCGCAATCTCGCTCCGTGTGCAAGGATTGATTGATTAGGCCTTATCTTGTTATCTGGGTCTGTGGTCGTTTGATAGGCCTGTTTGTTCTCGCACTACTCTCTCAGTCTTTCTATCTGTATCCCTTTCCTTTATGTAATTTCATGCCTCTGTCTTCTGTGTAGTGTGTGTATATGTGTGTGTATGTGTGTGTGTGTGTGTGATGGCCTGCAGCTTCTCCGTCTACTTTTCCTCCAATGTGGGAATCAGACACTGATAAGGACGGATTGTCTTGCAAGATCAGAATTAGGAAATTACACGCTTTGCTTGTCGCAGCAGACTCTCCCCTCCCCTCCTCCCCTCCCTCCCTCCCTCCCTCTGTCGGCCGACGCTTCGCCCCTTATTGTTTCTCAGAATTTGCTCAAATTGCTCGGCTGTAATGGCCGACAGAGTAAATACTCCACTGATGCTGTTTCAGCAGTGAGGCGCAGGCATTTTGTCTTTTGTGGTGTTTGTTGGCTGATTTGGTTTTTTTTAGAAGCTGCTTCGTTTTAGTTTTTGCCTTTTTAACACTCAAAGCTCTGGAAACAGATGCAGCGACACACCTGGATGAAAGTGTTTCAAAGCCAAATGTGTTTGGTTTCTATTGGTTTAGATAAAGACGAGTCCTTTAATCCTCCCCTGACTTCCCTGTGGGTGATTTTAAAGGGATAGTTCAACATATTGGCAAATTGGCCCATTGCCATGATTCCAGTTTTAGGAGTAGGTTTGTTATCTTTAATTGTCGGTGCAAGCTGTTTTTAGAACGGTGGAGCAGAGCCGTGAGCTGCTCAGATGCTGCTACGCTACGAAGGCTGATGGGATTTCTGGGTTTCCCTCCTCAAACTCATCAAATACACAATCCAACAACTCCAAAACGCTCTCGTGGACAGGGCAGGTCACAACTTGTCCACCAGAGCGTTTTTGAGTTGTTGGATTGTGTATTTGATGAGTTTGATGAGGGAAACCAAGAAATCCCATTAGCCTCCGTAGCGTAGCTCTGAGCAGCTCACAGCTCTGCTCCGCCGTTCTAGAAATAGCTTGCACCGACAATTAAAGGTAACGAACCTACTGCTATGACTATAGGGATTATGGCAATAGGCCAATTTGCCAAAATGTTGAACCATCCCTTTCATTTTCGTAAGGAATAAAAAGTGTCATAATACAATAATGTCTGTGGTTTGACTCCTGGACCCTGGTTGTTGAGTGTCATGCTCCGTGTCTTTTTTGGAGATGATGTTGTAGTTCAAGTATTTTTATGCTCATTTTCAGTTCTATGAGTAAAAGCTTTCTTTTTTTAACACTTGTCTGATGTAAAGAAGTTGATGCATTGCTAAAAACATAATGTGTCAAAGTGCAATGGAAACAGATCAGTTGAAAAGACTCATTAACCAAGATTAATGCAATTTAAACGTCCAGTCAAGAAGAGATGAAAACAGAAAGTAAGAATCCGTCCACAATTTAATAGATGAGACAAACTCTGCTGCTTCGTTTCCATCGTGTGTTCGACTGGGACTCTTCTTGTATCGTCTTCCACTGCGGTTTTTTAACGGCCGCCAGCTGGAGAATTTGCGACTCCGACTGTTTATCTTGACGAACCAACTCCTCATGTTGACGTAGTGGTAAATGGTCGTGGTAAAAGACGCATGAATTCACATTTTCTTTCCAAAATTTGGTGATAATTTCAAAAGAGAGCCGGCTAATAAAAGTTGCCCTCAGGCAGGTTACAACTGTAACAACCAGTGAAAACTTTGTGGGTTATTTAAAACAGAAAGTAAATTGTATTGCAGCAAGTTTCTTTTTTTTTTTTTCTTTTTCAAAATGAATCCATGTTTTAATCGAATCTAAACAAGATACAGTACCTGGTGAGTTTACTTGAGGCTCCAGCGGGAAGTGAGTGTATAACAGAATCCATCAAAATAGTCGTGATGTTGGAAATGTATCCGCTCGCTGCTTCTTCTTACACATCTCTGGTGTCTTGTTCATAATTAATCTGTTAAACATTGACTCTGCTGCGAGTTCCTCTGCTACGTTACCTGATATAAATGACTTGATGTCTCCCTGCGCTGCTGTTTTCCAACTGGAGGAAAACTGATCTTTGTCTGTTGTTTTTTGAGAAGTTGAGGAGTTCCCAGTGTTTCCTGTAAAACAACACGATTGTTACATCGCAGATTTGATGCTTTATGATCAATAACTTATGAATGTGGAACAGGAGATCTGAAAGAAACAAGAGTAGTACAACCCTGCACACACACACACATACTGACACACACCAACAACAGGAAAGACTTCTCTGCACAACATGTTGTTAAGAATGTATTATAATGAATGAATATTGACTTTTTAAGGGTGAAATGAAAATAGCAACAAGGGACGCCCTGATTGATTGACCATTATTGGCAGATTTTTAATAAAAAATACGCTACTGGAGGATCAGGATCAATACTTCTAGTCACCAATCACCTTAAAACCGATCACCTATGGGTATTGTAGACCCGCCCCCTCCACCGGTGAACAACAGTCAACCAGAAAACACAACATGTCGGCCATATAAAACTTCTACAAGCTATTGTGTGCCTAACTGTAATATGTCAACAAGATTGAACAAGACATTTTCACCTGCTATACCCAATGTTTAGATCTGGTGTTGCATGTATGCAAATTAGCCATACGTAATTAGATTATACACTGTTTGCTCATGTTAACAAAAAACTTGCACTATATTTTTTGTTTGTCTTATAATGTAAATATCAACTGGGTAATTTTCATGGTGATATCTAAAGGTTAAAAATTTTACACTATTCATGTGAGAAAAATAATTAATAGGCGTATGAATGGGCTATATTTTGGTCTTTTTCAAAACTTTCCCCTAATGGGATTCTTCTGGGCTTTTTTCCCCCTCATGTTGAGGATACAAAATCAGTTGAGTTTGCTTCTGTTCAACCTTTTTTCATAAAATGACTGGACTATAAAAGTACTCGCCAATATTGATCATTTTTTGCGTTTATCACAGACAGTGTGCGTTATATCAATCTAACACATTGATAATCTGTATAAGACCATTAGATTTATAAAGAAAAGTGATCAAAGACGATTGATCATCACTGATGAATAATTGCATATTCCTCATCTCCTACTGTGACGACGTCACTCTCGGCCTTTTGTTTCTGCACTGGCACCAGATTAAAGTGACGTATTCAGTGTGTATCACAGTGTGTAACCAACTTTGGCAACAACAAAACACACACACACACACACACTGATGCACACTGACTAACTTTAACTGAGCCAAACTGTTTTGACATTTCACTGACTCCTCCTCCGACCTCCTGCGTCCCTCCACCGTCTCGCTCTGGCTTGAAATCTAAACTCACCCCCCCACCCCTCCACCTCTCTCCATGGCGCCTAAATGAGACCCCTCCTCACCCCTCCACCCACCTGCCCCCCCCCTTCATCAACCCTGACCACCTGCACCGCTCCTCCTCCTCCCCCTGCCCGAGCCCGACCCACCTCCAGTCTCCTGCACTTTTCTCACCGTCTGCCCCGATCCGACTCTTAAAACACACAACCGTTCACATGCGCACATACATACATGCATGAACACACACACACAAACACACACATGAACACACACACACACACAAACACACACATGAACACACACACACACACACACATGCAGCCAGAGCGGCGGGTTCTCTCTAATGACGTCCTCAGAGTATAATTAGTCTGGCCAATTAACAGCAGTAACGATGCTTGCATTCATTATGTCAAATTACACTGTGCTGACAAAGTGTCAACTCAGCTACGCTCACCTGCTGAGGCTATCTGTGTGTGCGTGTGTGTGTGTGTATGTGTGAATATGTGTGTGTTTTTGCTGGTTTATTAAATCCTACTTCATCATTCCAGAAATGAAGAATGTCCAATCCATTTTAGACACACACACACACACACACAAACACACACATACATGTAACACGCGCACATACGCATGCATTCAATTAGCACACTTGCAGCAGATCTGTTATTCTGGTGCCTGTTGTCGTGGCGATGCTCTTGTGGCCAGCAATAAGGCCTGTGAAACCAGTTGGATCAGTACATTGCATTATTAAATCATGGATATTGATTTTCTGTGTGTGTGTGCATGTGCATGTGCATGTGTGTGCAGTGTTATTAAATGTTATATATTACCAGGAGTCAGATGGGACGGTGGTAGCTGTGATCTTTGTGGCCTGAGATGTGATTTTTTTTTCTTTTTTTGCACAGCCTCATTTGCATAACACTGATGAATATGAGCGCGAGGGGGGCGGAGCCAGGAGAGACTGGAGGTGGATTCATCTTAATTAGCATCTTGGTCCTCTGGAGGTAAATCCACTCTGCTGGGCTTACACAGAGATACAGGAAGTGTGGGAAGAAATACTCGATTAAGTAAAAATAGCAGTATAGCGCCATAAAAACACTCTTTTACATGGACAATTACAGGAAGTATTATCAGCCTGATGTACTTAAAGAAGCAGAACGGCCTCTTCCACTGAGATATTTTATCATAAATCATTGGATTATTATGACTGAAACATTAATGTGCTGCTGTAGCCGGTCAAGGTGGAGCCAATTGGATCTTACTTTATATACTCTATGTACAGTTGAATCTATATCAGTGCATTATAATTCACAAGATGTAAGTTATATGAGCTGTTATATGATATTAGACATTAATCTGCAGAGGCAGCAGGAACTGTAGCCGTCAAATAAATGTAGTTGAGTAAAAAGTACAATATCTCCTGCTGAATGTCTCCTGTGGGGTAAAGGTGTAAAGGAGAATAAATTGGAAGTGAAGTACCTCAGTATTATTTTAAGGATAAGAGAATAAAACATATATGAGGCTTATATTCACAGTCACTCAGAAGCTACGCAGCTGAATGACGACATCCAGCTTTTCCACATTTACTTTCCTCCTTTATGTCTTTAAAAGGGCGTTTCCAGTTGTAATCAATGTTTACCAGGTCACCTATGATCAGTTCATTTCATACCGTCCATACTCCCAACTGCAGCATGTGGACATTTATATTCGTTTTTGTTCAAGAATCTGTTGTTTTTTCAGTGTTCATTAATGGGCTCCGAACGGATTTTAAAGGGACAACGAGGAGTTTGTATTTGATTATAAAAGAGTATCATATTAATGTAGATGAATCTACATTTTCAATAAATATATCGTTTTGTCTTTATCGTTATTTTGTTATTATTATTTAGTGGTCGGCTAGCCCAGCATTTCCTACTTTCGGTTTTGCGGATGCTGCTGCGGAATTGCTGTTTATGGTCAGAACTACGACGGTATCTGATCGTCTTCGAACCCCCCACTTTCCGATGAAAACATTCTTGGCAAATGTTTTTGCTTTCGTCTGTCTTGCGCCGGTCCAAGAATTTCACGGTGCGTTCGGAGGCTCATGGGAAATGTAGTGTGAAAACACTTCACTTTCCAAGACTCCTCGTTGTCCCTTTAAAATTGTTCTGTGGTCGCAACGTTCTTTTGACCATCATTTGAAATTTAAAATTCGCTTTACAATTAAATTAAAGCAAAATTCGGACATACCTAAAGAAAATTTTAAAATTTAAATGATGGTCAAAAGGACGTTACTTGCGACCACAGAACAATTTTAAAATGAGTCCAGAGCCCATTAATGAACACTGAAAAAATCATAGATTCTTGAACAAAAACAAATATAAATGTCCACGCGCTGCAGTTGGGAGTATGGATGGTATGAAATTAACTGATCATTGGTGACCTGATATCTGAGGTAAACATTGATTATGACTCGAAATATTCTTTAATTACGGACAAATGATGGAGAGATAACGACAAAACAAAGGTAGAAAGAGCGAAGGAGAGGGAACAAAGTTTTTCTGCCTCATCGTCGATACGTCTTCACCCTCCGACTCCTCTCTGCTGCGTCTCCTCCTCCCGACAGGAGCTGGACCAGTCAGTCTGCTGCAGGTTCACGTCTCACCACGCGTTGGCAGGTGTTTGTGTCTATGTGTGTGTGTGTGTGTGTGTGTGTGTCGGCCCCGCTGTAACCTGCAGTTACCCATAATGCCCTTCTCTCTATGGGATGTTGCGGTGCGTCTTTGCAGAGGCCTTGAAGACTGATGATGACGTCTCTGACCTTGATACAGAACTTCACTTTAAAGCTCGAAAAGTTAAAAGTCAGTGAAATAAGATCATTAGTTCAGTTCAAACAGAAACAAATGAACTGGTTTGTATTCTGTGTTCATTTGTTTAAACTAAACTCACTCTTCCTCCTCCTACTCATCCATCTCCAGCCCTCAGTCACTGCCACTCGCAGACTAAATGAATTTCGGTACCACTGAAGAATCACAGACACGAGTCACATGTAAAACCCTAAAAATAACAACAACAGGAAATATTGTAGCCTATAAACATTGTGTCATATTCAGATGAAAGTGAAAAACGAGCAGTGAAGGTACAGTAAACTGTATATGGACTTTTTCTTTCTTCTAACATTATGAACTCATGCAGCCGTTTGTAAAATAGCAAAATAGATGAATTCTGAATAATGAAAAAAACGTTAATGAAACAATGCGCAGCCTATTGTTACTTGTTCATAAAACTCTGGCTAGACGTCATGCAGTGTGGCGTAAAACGTGAGCGGCGTTCACTCTCACTCTCTTACGTTTATGTTAATCGTTTGTAAAGCGATTGGTGCAGTTCAATGTTCACAATAAAACATGAAGTGTCGCACAACACTGAACTACTACACTGTTATTGTCATTGTGTGTGGATCAGAGACGTGAGCTGTAACACAAACAATGACCATGACAACAACATCGGCCTCCGCCCTTTAAAGTCGAGTGTTTGACTTGAATGCATGAATGCACATCACTGAACAACTAGTATGTGTTTATATATTTATGATGCACATTGACTCGTGTGTGTGTGTGTTTGTGTGTGTGTCTGTGGAAACACACACAGACTTTAATGCAGACTTGATCCAAGCAAAGGACGGGGACCTGAGCAGTCCTCTGATGGGCAATTAGCTCATGAAGTGACATAGACCAGCATGCAGAGGCCCCGACAAATACACACAAATAGACACACACACACACACACACACACACACATGCACACACACACACACACACACACACACACACACGAATATACAAACACACACACATACACACAAGAGGCAGCGCTGGCTTGCTCTCTTGATAGGCAATTAACTTACTTCAGACACCTCATCAGCAAGTGAACAAAAATCCCCCTTTAATCGGACACACACAAACACTCATGCACACACACCAACACACACACACCCATGCACACACACACACACGCACACACACACACACACGTTCTCACAGCTTTGCATATGCAGCGTTCATTGCAGCATTGATATGCAGCATGAGCGGGAGAATCTGTTGCCACCACCAGCGCCTTAGCATGGCTACGTTTCAAATGCACAAACATGATCAGCAACACACACACATACACACATGTACACACACGTACACACACACACACACACACACACACACACACACACACACACACACACATGTGCACCCATCGGAGGGATCAGGGGGCAGATGATGCGTCAGGAGTCCTGCCGAGTTAAGTAATCACACTCGGGTGTTTAATCACTAACGAGGACCTGATGATGCTCTTTAATTAACACAACGCTAATTGAAGAGCGCCGGCGAATCACAGCTCTCGCTCCTGTCTGCGATTTGAATAATTTGAGAGCAAAGGATTGTGGGTGATGAGGCGTCTCCAGCTGTAGGTGCACGGCCAGAGGCAGTTTGTGTAACCTGGGAACTGATCCGAAGGTGATTGAGTGGTTTGTTGTTGGTTGTGTGATGGAGACGTTTGTGGGAAAATAAGTATTGAAGTATTGAAATAACATTTGATTCAGTTTTCTTCAGATGATTTGAAATAAAAAAAAAACTGTAAAAGTCAGAAATATTTTACAATATCACACTTAATGAGGAGGAAACAAATCACTGACAGATCCAATAAAAGAATCTTCTTTCTGCCGACCTGGCAGCACAGAAACGACTTTCCCAGTGATTTCACTGTCACACACAAATTTACGGTGTCATGGGAGCCGCTGTGTGTTCCCGCAGCGAGGTGAACGTCTGAGCTGTCGTAACTTTAGCCTTTTTTATTCATGTCGAGGTTCCAGTAAAATCAAACATGTTTGATCATATGAAGGTTTAGTCATGTGGCGTTGGATACTGCCAATGTCACCAAACAGGAAGCAGCAAATCACGTTGAAGAGTGTTAGTCTTTTGTGTTATGAGAGAGGAAAGTGTAACTGAGCTAAGACCAAAACAGGAAGTCTTAGGCCTTGTCCACATGGAAACTCCCAGAATGTTGACTGGGAGTCGTGTCGGTGCAGATATGGCGATCGTTTTCAGTTGCAGTGTCCAAATGGGGCCCGACATTGACCGTTGTTTTTGTTGTTACGTTACGTCCATAGACTGTATACGTCTACCGGTGTGGCTCAGGTTACAGGTTAGAGCAGGGGTGTGTGACATCATCATTTCACGAAAGTTAAGTTTTGGGTGTCTACACGAAACGCTGGGGCGGCGTTTTGACACTTACCCACTTTGGGACCCGTTTCTAAAAAAAAAAAGACTGGTTTCAGCCTCCCAAAATGCCGTTTCCACACCAAAACGATAAAAAACTGCCGTCTCCGCCCTAATGTCTTTCACCTGTGTCTTGTTTCCTTGTGTATTTGTACCCTGCCTCATTCCCCGTGTCTTGGCCAGATTGTCTTTGTTACTGTGTGTTCAAGCTCTCTCGCATATTGTCCTATATTGCTTCCCGTGTATGACCCCTTTTGGTATTTTTGTGACTTTTGGATTTTGCTCGTTCCTTGTCTGCTTTGTTGCCTGGTTTTGACTGCCTTCTGGATTTTTGACCTTTGCTACGTTTTGGATTAAAGAGCTGGTTTTTGGACATTGTAGCCGACTTCTGCCTGATCCTCCTTTGCACTTGGGTCCACACACACCTGCCCCTTACAATTTTAGTGGAAAAACATAGTGTTACCTAACTGTATACAACGACAACAACAATGAAGTAGAATTACAAAGAGAAAAGTGTTATTTCCACCAGGGGCATCATGGGAAATGATCTTTAGGGAATCTAGTCTTGCTAATAGTGTTCAGTGTGGTTTAAATACAAAGGTTTCTGAATCCTCATGTCAACATGTTGTAGCAAAAGTACTTACAGAATTAAGTATTGATGATGTTATTGGTTTATCAACTGACTTTATCAGTTTATAATCTACAGTGTGTTAACCCGACTGTTTGATGTTCCCTCTGAGATGAGCTTTTTAGTTCCTATTTGTATCTAAATTGAAAATCAAGTTTAGAAATACATGATCAAACTCAATTTTTAGTTGACTTGAGTAAATGTAAATGTATTTTCCATCGACAACTTACAACCAGAAGTAAAATGAGACTTTGAGTCTATAGTGTTCGGCGCGTTGGTGCAGTCTGAGCTGCTGAAAGCCGAAGCGACGGTGGATGAGAGCCTCTCAATCCTTTGTTCAACACAGATCTTCATGTTTCATATAGGGGGAAACGCAGTAATTCATAATTCACCACGGATGTACAAACATTTGCAGAAGTGTTTGATCGGATTCTGACGTCTGTGAGCCGGCTGTTAACAAGTGAGTAAACTTTGTCGGATCGACGGCCCCGCTGGGATTTTGATCCGACCGCGGCGGCGAAAGCCTCTAAAGTGGGACGAGAAGTTTGCTGAAGTTGCACATGGAGCGGAGAGAGAGAAAGGTGTGTGGAGGTTTGAATGGGTGGGGTTGGGGGGGGCAGAACATGGCAACACAGAAGAAGGAGAAGAAGGGGGGGGGATTAGTGTTTTGTTAATGAGGATTACCGTACAAACCGGTGAAAGGCAACTAAGCTGAGCACCACCGTCATCAAACCGATTTAGTTCCTGGCTCCTATTTAGAAGGATTACCACACAATGTTATTGTAATTACAATTGTTCTAGCAATGAGACCGTTGAAGCTATTCTTGTCTGTTGTCTGTTGTCTTTTTTTTTCTTCTTTTTTTCTTACACGACAATATAGCTACTTCTGTTAGCGTGTTTGTTCCCGTTCGCAGCAGCATCGTGTTTACACGTCCGCGAAGAATTTATCGCATTAAACGTTACTGTAACACGTTATAGGTGAAAAGGCAAAGCGGCGTTCAATTAAAAAAAAAAGCAGCTGACAGTGTTCATCATCACCACAGAGTTTCTGTCTTAACTTCAGCTGCAGGAAGATTAACCTGAGAAACGTCTTCGTCCTCCTCCCTCCTCCTTTTATTTCCCCGCTGAAAGCTGCTGCTGCTGCTGTCTGTTTATAGGTTCCTCATGGGAAAAAGGGACAAAAGTTTAAACAGAGGGTGGAGGTGGGGAGTGGGGTGGGGTGGGGTGCGGGGGATTTCAAAAGATAATTAAGGAGGAACAAACAAGGCGAACTATTGAAGGAGGAGCGGAGGAGGGATTGGGAGCAGAGAGGATAACAGAGGAGCGGAAGCTACCTTTGTTGTTCCTTAAAACAAGTGGATCAACTCAAACTGCTTCTCAAAACGCCATGAATATGTATTATATCAGGTTATTCATCCGCTGCCATTGTTCCTCTCCAAATTATGTCCCACCAGAAGAACACTGAGGAAAGACAAAAGGAAAATTGGTGCAAATAAAAATGTAACACACACACACACACAAGAAAAAAAAGAAGAAGCGACAGAGCCGTTCTTCTTCCTTTTGTGGCGTTAGAGGAATCTTTGGAGATGCCTCGCTTTTATCCACCTGAATAATGCCGTCTTTTGAAGAAAAAGCTCTAATTAACATCTATTTGAATAATCAGATTATTCTACAGTCGAGCCTTAAGGAAGCAATATATAGCATGAGTATGTCTTTTGTCATCGCACACTAATACACCGACAGTAATGTGAGAAATACTTAACACAACCCCCCCCCACACACACACACCCCACACCCCATTCTCTTTCCTTTTTTTTCATCAGGAATATGTAGACTACAAACTAATTAAAGGGTTTATTGGTGGATACTTGGCTCGTACACATATCTACAGTATTACACATCTAGTCCTCCTATATGCACTGCTATTTTTGTTCTGCGTATTGTATTTGTCATTAGGCCTCTATGCATTATCATATCAGCATGGATGTACATGTAGCAGGTCATTGATCGTATACAATTGGATGGATTGTGGTAAAAGTTTTACACATTCATGGTCTCAATAGTGATCTACTGACTTTTCCTCTGCTGTCACCACTTTTTTGTTTTTTAGTGAAATGTCCCATCGGCCTCAGTTGTAGGTTATAGTTAAAGGAATAGTTCACCAAAAAATGAAATTCAGTCATGATTGACTCGCCCTCATGCTGATGAATACTCGTAGTTTTTTATTCCTCAAAGTGCATCTGGAGACCCGGGAGGCCGGTTCGTAGTCCAATGAAATTCTTATATGAGAGTCAATAGCGTCAGACACAAAAAAGGTCCATAAAACTACACAAAAACCTTGTAATATTCCTCCATACTGCTCGTCCTCTGCAATCCAAATGTCCTGAAGGGATATAGTCCAGAGTTTACTCGAAACTACGTAATTTAAGATTCAATACAGGACTGTTTAGGCTGTAAAAATGTCCTAAATGATCGAGTAAACTTTGGACTATATCCCTTCAGGACACTTGGATTGCAGTGGATGAGCAGTATGGAGGAATATTACAAGGTTTTTGTGTGGACGTTTTTATGTCGGGCGCTATTGACTCTCATATAAGGATTTTGTTGGCCTACGAACCGGCCGCCCGGGTCTCCAGATGCACTTTGAAGAATAAAAAACTACTCCGGAGTATTCATCAGCATGAGGGTGAGTCAATAATGACTGAATTTCATTTTTTTGGTGAATTATTCCTTTAATGCTAATTTCAAAACGTTAGCTGAACAAGTGTGATCAGTACAGTATATGGTAAAGTTTTACTTATACACTTGTATTTTATGTGGGTTATATAGAAGTTAAGTATTGCTGAATTACAGTTATACAAAATATTTGTATTATTATTCGCAACATGTCATAATAAGCACGTTTGCAGTAGTCTAGTCTGCACACACTTTAATTGGAGCACGCCTTGTACCGTGTGTTATATCTGTACAGGATATTAAGATGATTACATTATTAATATTTCATTTACTTGTGAGTCCGCTGAATTAATATCCAAGAAAATTGTGTTTAATTAGATAAAACATGAAAACAAGCTGATGTTGGATATTTGACTGTGGTGACGGGCGGCTACTCTGACACTGTTTGTGTGCGTCCCCGCCGCTATAATGTTGATGTTGCAATATAACATGGATAAATAACTAATAACTGGGCCTACATATTGATTTCATGCTGATTATCCTGATGATATTAAAACGTAGAGATGGAGAGCGTCTTCTCCGAGGAGGGACGGGTAACTGGCACTCATTCACACACGCACACACGCACGCACACACACACACACACACACACACACACACACACACACACACACACACACACACACACACACCGCTCTGGTGCAAACACAATAATATGGGTAGCACTCACCTGGAGGGAACAGAGGAACAAAGGGCTAATTAGTGATGATGAGAAGTTAATTTAGTCAGACACCTCAGGTAATAGTCTCCCCCCACCACACCTCCACTCCTGTCTTCATCTCCCTCTTTCTCACCTTCCCCCTCCCTCCCTCCCTCCCTCCCTCCCTCCTGCTCTGCATATTGCGTTTCTTTCCTCTCCAATCCAACAATTTTCATGTTCAGACAAGGTGTCAAATGTTCTGTTTTGTGCTTTTTCATCCCGTCACTATACGACTCTCTCTGTCGCTTTATCTCCACAAAGACTAACACACACATTACAAACACACATCCACATGTATTCTTCAGAGAGCGGCGAGGCTGCAAAGCAGGTGAGATTGTCAAGTCGACTAAGTGGGAAATTACATTATCTTCTTCTTTGACATTGCTGAATTGTACTGCCGGGTGTGTGCATATGTGTGTGTGTGTGTGTGTGTGTGTGTGTGTGTGTGTGTGAGGGAGAGAGGGAGAGAGAGAGCAGTCGAGATGGTTCCTGAGCTAAATGTTTGCTAGCAGGTGAGCCTGTTGTTGACAGATGGTGTTTGTGAGAGAAGCTCGTTCCCTGCAGAGTCTCACCCCAGGAAAACGCTCATGCTAACGCAGACAGGCCCACTGTACACAACACACACACACATATACACACACACACATATACACATATACGCACACACACACGTATGCACTGTACTTGCACATACAGAGAGCAGAAACACGCCGTCACGAGGTCTCTGAGTGGATTATAACCTGTTCAATTTGTGTTGTTCACAGCCAGTTCACAGCACAGTACAGGTGAGTCAGACCACAGAGGAACAAACACAGAGAGAGAGAGTCAGAGGGAATTCACTGTCACTGTCATAAAACACAGAAACTACTGTCACTGCTGTTTGTTTACAGGAAGGACTGCACCATTTTATAAGTAGTAACGAATCACCTACTCAGTATTAGTTAACATATAATTCATTAAGGGATAGGGATAGTTGATACTTAACTACTACTGCTACTTCACACTGAAAGGTGTTCAGAAATGGCTGTTTGTCCTGTTTGTCGCGCCTCCTTCTACGAGTTTCCACGAGTTGCTGCACGAGTTTACCCGAGTAAGGAAAACAAATTTGATTGGTCGTTATCGAGCGGGCGGGATATTCGATGTTTGGGGCGAGACCGAGCTTGGTGCGCAGGCTGACGTATATTGTATGTTTTTAGTGCTTCCCTGCTGCTTTTCCCTTGTACTGTTCTTGTCTTTGTTGTGACGCAGCACTGCTCTCTGTCCGAGAGAAATTTCTCCTACGGGAGACTAATAAATGATTTTGACTTTTTGACTTTGATAATCCGTGTGCCTGTATTATCCAATGCAAAAAATAAAAATACCACACTTTCATCCCGGATTTACTCAAAAATAGAATTGTGCACTAAGTTTGGGCTACATCGTCTGATAGATGAGTTATTACACTAATGTTAAAACCCATAGTGGGCTCAAATTCAATTTTCTTTTCTTTACACCTTGAAAGCCACAGTTACAAGCATTAACATATAGAGAGCCTAAGCGGAAGAGAAGCTCGCCATGGGACCTCAATTTGGAAAAAATCTCCATGTAAGTGAATAAGAGTCAAAATTTTATTTTGAGATCCGATTGAATTGTGTCATGAAAAAAAAAAGACCTCTATCTATTTAAAACATTGCGTTTTATGCCAAAAAATCTGCAGTTTGTGGTAAACGGACGACAGTAACAGGCAGTGGAGTAGCTGACGTGGTGTGTGACGTCACTTACGCGACCTGTAGTCTTTCTGGTTACGGATTTTCTGAATTTTATTTTATAATAGTTTTACAACAAACTGCTGATTTCTTGGCATGAAACTCAATGTTTTAAATAGGTAGAGGTCATATATTCTTCTCATGACACAATTCAATCGGATCACAAAATAAAATTTTGAGTCCCGTTCACTTACATCCCATGGCGAGCGCTACTTCCTGCTTCCGTTTAGGCTCAGGAATACAGTCGTTCAGTGGCTGAGAAAAAAAAGTGTCAAAGTAAAATGTTGCTTACTGTATATTATATTCCACACTAAGAAAACATGTTATCGGATGTTTGATTGTTTCCGTAGGAGTATCTTGAACATGTTTTCCTACCGGCCCCTGTGTACACACAAACACATAGCTTTGGTTTTCTGTTGGTGTTGAAAGAGAAATCGAACATTATCTACTGCAGATGATGTAAAGGAGAACTTTTTCTTTTTCTCTGTGTTGCCAACCCTCCTCTCGGCCATGTGCATTTGTCATCAACAAAGTCATCGAGAAAGCAATCCATGCAGCAGTGGATAACGTTATACGATGTGTATATTTGTGTAGTCTTATCAGTCATAAACTAGAGATTACAGATCACAGGGCGTGTTTGTGTCGTGGTGCTGCGAGATGAGATCTGGGACACCGGGTCGGAGGCGCTGATCCTGCAAGGTTGGTTTTCGGGCCAAGAGACGCTTGGTGGAAGGTAGAGAGCCTCCATTCTCCCTCTAACAAGTTAGTTAACCATCACAATTACTGAGCTGTTTAATTAAGGTAAAAAATCTTTTGTAGTTCCTCTTTAACTGCACTTGTATGTGAATGAAGACTGAATATCACATTAAAATTTGTACTTGTGGATAAAACCAACCAGCGCCACCGTGACAGACGTATAATTTGTAACATCTTGATTGATTCTTTGACTTAGTATATTGACGTTGAGTCACCGTTGTGTCCAGCTACCTGTAGATTCACATCATCATCAGCTGCACCTTGTGTTTGGGCCTAATTAGACCTGAACATAGAAAACATTACACCTGCCAAACAGCAGCACGTCAACAGTGTCATTGTGTGTGTGTGTGTGTGTGTGTGCGCGTGTGTGTGTGGCGCCATGTGTCAATAACAGAAAGAGCATTTCATTTTTTTTTTTACCCTTCAAATATTCTGTTTTGTTCTCAGTTTTACCCATGCACCTTGATTTCTGGATTGATAAACAAGCAGATTGTGAATCGCAGGAGTGAAAGTGTGTGACTGGTGTATTTTCCTCTTCAGTGGAGCTTCCTGTGTCTTTTTAACCGTTTCATTCTCGAGTGAAACTTCAGTGTTTGACAGTTTTGATCGTTCTGGAAAAGAGCATCCAAACAGAAAACTATTAATTACAACGCAGAATTTATTTATTAATGAAAATGTACACAATAATAACATATACACGCTTTATACCGTTGCATATCCACGATCTGATGGATAGCCTACAGATTGATGACAAAAAGCTCCAACTTTTCTGACAACACCCTCCTCCTCTTCCTCCTCTTCCTCCTCTTCCTAGTCCTCTTCCTCGGCGACCAGACCAGCAGACAGCAGCCATTTTGTGCACCTGAGATCAGATTAGTAGTCTGGTGGCGCCGCCTCCCATCAGCAGGTCTGCTGGAGCGTGGCTTCTGTGGAGGAGTCACTATTAGAGCTAATGGCAGACTAAACAGCCTTTAAGTCAGGCCTGTTGTGTGTAATGAGACTTTAAGTGTGATGACAAGAGAGAGAGAGAGAGGAAGGAAGGACGAGGACACAGACGACTTAAGACGTTAAACAACCACTTAGGAGCCGCGTGTAGAGGTTGTGAATAAGAAAACCGAAAGAGAGCAAGAGAAGAGGAAGAAGAAGAAGAAGAAAGGGGAAACGGGAAACGACAGATCGGTCAAATTTCAGAGCGTGAGAGAGTCGGCAGAGAGCGGCAGACAGTCAAAGTGTTAGAAAGAGAGGAGAGAGATACAGCGAGGGGAGGGGGAGCGAGTGAGAGCTCCTGTAATTAGTCAGTTAATTACATCTGGATGGTGATCTGCTCGGGGGGATGGATGTTGTTTGAGCTGTGTGTGTGTGTGTGTGTGTGTGTGTGTGTGTGTGTGTGTGTGTCTATCCTTGGCGGCTGTGTACACTTCAGAAAGCGTTTACTGAAATGGGAGCTAATTCTCACTGTCTGAGGCCATTACGGTATTAATTTAATTTGGGTTAGCTGTCGCTAGCTCATTAACACATCTAATTAATTCACTGACATCAGAATTAAGTTGTTTCACTGAAACTGACACCTCTCTCTCTCTTATAGGAGAGAGTGGGAGGAGAGGGAGTGACAGATTGAATGAGAAACGGAGATGCAGAGAGAGAGAGGGAGATAGAGAGAGGGAGATGATGGATTGAATCATATCTACAAGAAAAACGCTATTAATAAATTCAGCCGGTGAGTAGTGTCAATCTGTTTGGTGGGAAATAAAGAAGAAGGATGAAGGGTAAAGAGGGAACACGAGATGCAGATAATCGTTGTTAAAAGGGAAGAGAAACAAGAGCGAGAGTTGATTGTGGTGTTTTATCGCTGCTGTCGTCGTCTGACAGGTGAGGCCTCGCTGAGGAGAGCAGCCTCGTCTCTCAGCAGCAGCACAGAACTCACTCCTTTTTATTCATAACATTTGAGTTTTTAATCTTTCAAAACAGCTGAAACACAAACATCAGAAGTATAGAAATCAGAAAAAGGATCTTCTAAGGCCAGTGTTTCAGAATAGAAACCTGGTGAAGGTTTTGGAAACGCTCACCAGACGTCTACACGAGCAAAGCTCGATCTCTGACCTGAAAACACAACTGAGCAGTTAATGTATATTTAATGTAATGCATATGTATGTGTGAGCCGGTGTAAACAGGAAGCAGGTTATCTACTCTGCAGTGGATTGGTTAAAAAAAATGCTACAAACAAGGAACGGCAAAGTGTTGAAATGCAAAATTTAAACTGAACAATGGCTGCTTGTAAAGACAACATTTTATTATCTGTGTTACTTTAACTTCTGGTAGTTGAGGCACTTAAAGGAATAGTTCACCAAAAAATGAAATTCAGTCATTATTGACTCACTCTCATGCTGATGAATACTTCGGAGTAGTTTTTTCCTCCTTACTGCTCATCCGCTGCAATCCAAGTGTCCTGAAGGGATATAGTCCAGAGTTTACTTGAAACAACGTCATTTAGGACATTTTTACAGCCTAAACAGTCCTGTATTGAATGTGCCTGGGGCACGTGAACATCAGAGCACAATACAGGACTTACAGTTTAGGCTGTAAAAATGTCCTAAATGTCGTCGTTTCGAGTAAACTCTGGACTATATCCCTTCAGGACACTTGACTGAATTTCATTTTTTAGTGAATTATTCCTTTAAGACTCAACCAGGGAGCAACCGTCGTTGTCTACGTCATCATTGTCTGCGTCATCGTTGTCTGGCACAACAACAGTTTTCAAACTAAAGTGAGGTCAGATCTTTGAGCTCTTTGTGCTTTATCTTAAATGTTTTATAGACCGTGAATCAACTGTGTTTTGGATGTTCTTTGTTTTGGTTGTTATTCTATTGTTGATTTTGTCAGTGACGACCCTTGTAGACAGCAAGATGGCAGTGAAGGCACTGCGAGACAAATAAAACAGACTTTTTATTGTAGAAATAAACACACTGAACTCTCTGAACTGAAAGAACTCGGGTCGGGCCTGGGCTTCCTCTTTTTTTCTTTTGAATGGGTTAATTAATGCGAGTGAGTCAGGCCGCATTTATATTGCCATATTGCCCATAGAGAAGACGCCTCATTATGTCGGCTCTGCTTGTTTTCACTAAAGTTTAACCATAACAATAAATACTCAAAATTCAGACATTTTGACTAATTTTTCATAACCAAAATAACTTTAATTACCACACATACATATAAAAAAGTACCGAAAAGTAATCAGAGACTACCGTATCAGTCTAAATGTAGCTAGCCATCCTTACATGGACATTTTTCAGATGACACACACACACACAGTCCTCCTCCTCATGTTCACCAAAGAATGACCCTAGATTTGTTTCCCAAACGCGGCGGGGGCAGGAATCTCGCCGTGTGAGAATACCTGAGAATATCGGCCAGTTAATTAGAGTTTGGAAAAGCGGATTATTTCGGTGCAACAACCTGGCGTGGGCGTGTAGTTAGAGGTGGGACACCTTTAGAAGTGGCACGCGGCGTGAGCCTGGCTAGAGGTAGGGATTATTTGGATGTAACACGCAGTGGGTTTCTTGTTAGAGGGGGGCGTCGTCACAGTCTGTCTCTGTGGTAAATTTGATTAAGGCTGGCGGGAAGAGGTGGTCCCACCGTGAACAGGTGCCCCTCACAGCTGAGTCGGGTTCAACCCTTGGTCTCTCTCTTCCTCTCTTCCTTCCTCTTCTCTCAGCCGTTGTACATACTTCCTGCTCTTTGTTCTCCCTCCATCTATCCGTGTAATCTCTCTCCATTTTCACCGCTGTCTCTTCCTCGCCACCGCTGCCCCGGCGCTTCATCTGTCTCTGTTTGTCTCCTAATCAGTCGCGGGATTGGAGGGAGGGAGGCATTTCGGGGACCTCCACCCTCTTGAAACGCTTCTCCTCCTCCTCCTCCTCCTCCTCCTCCTCCTCCTCGGCTGCGTGACTTTCACTGACCTTCACATGCCTTCTCCCCCCTCCTGTTCGCTGCTTCCCTGCTTCCCATGTTTCCACCATCCCCCCTCTGTGCTTTACCACCTGTTTGGATCAGTCCAAGCCAAACTCACCACTCAACTCAGACCACTGGATCAAGACCCGTCCTCAAGCACACACGTGTTTATTTTTCGCTCATTATTCTAATATTTAACATCTCTCAATCAAGATCTCTGCTTTATTCTGGTGTTTAGTTTTAGTTTTTTATGATTGATGATTTTTTTTATCTTATTTTGGTCGGTTTAGCTGTCGTTTCCATTCTGTGTGGCCACAGTGGTGACTCATTAGATGTAATGCGAGCAGTTTGATGATTAGACAGGTTGTAAATGAGTCAACAAGTTAAGCCAACCTTACATTAAGTGGCTTTTTTTAAAGCAGTTTCACTGTCACTTACAAATTTGCAACATCCAACATGAAACCACAGCAACGTCGTCTTCTGATCATACTGTCTCTGATGTTATTGATTAAGCATTTTTCTTTTCATAGATTTCATAAAACAAATAGTGACCTTCAATAACTCTTTTTTTCGTGGTTTGGCGTAAAATTTGCCTGACATACGCAGAAAACAAAGTTTATAGGGAAAAGTTGTGAAACAATGAAAACGTTATGTTTCAATAATAATAATAATATGCAGACTCTCAAAGAGAAAAAGTCTTTTCTTGTAAAGCATGATGGGGAAATAATCTCTGTTTGTACAAATACTGATCCTGCAAGTCTTTACAAAGTCTTATAGAGAGTGAATCTAAAATTGTCTTTAAATGTGAGACAGTGTCAAACTTTATATGACATCAGGCGGATTATCAAAACCACCTTTTTTGTAGTAAAACTCAGAATAACACTAGTCCAGCTCCTGGCTCCTACATCTCTGCTTAGTTTATAGGTTCAGTTTGTGCTTTATACTGACGTCTGTTTTGGAGATTGAAAAAAGCGATGAGGTGTCGTCTTCCGAACCACGAACGTGGATCAAAGTGTAGAAACTCCAAGTTTACTGACAGATATAGTTTCACTCACATGGACACATTTCTTTAAAGTAAACTACAACAGGATGTGTCAGTCACCAGGAGGTCACTATAATTTACCACTTATTACTTTGAGAAAGTAATTACACTTCCCCGCTAATTACTCGCCGTGAAAAGAAATTAG